>NC_056734.1:893980381-894280381 GCF_019279795.1 Protopterus annectens
AATGTCTTCACGTTTTTAATTTACTTAAGTATAGCATTAGAAAACTGAAATATAACACAAATCCATGTCTAAAACAGCAATAAAGAATTCATAAAGGTATTGTTAGTCTTTCTGAGGTCATCAGCTCCAGGGATCTATATAGAACTTGGCTACTGATTGTGTTATATTGTACGCCAGGGTTTGATAAACTAGAATATTAATAGCCGTCCGTATAAATATAACCTCAAGTCACACCCTGTCACTTAACTGTAGTTTGGCATGCAAACTTATTTGTCCCAGAACTACTGAGAAAGGGGGAGGGTCAAAGCTGGTAGCTATGTGATTTTTTTTTCAAACACCTTTATTGAATTATCACTTATGACGTAGGCCCAATTGTTTTCACTCAAACATTACATAGCTCGTTTAAGTCCTGCTGGCTTTTAGGCTTCATTCACCCTTGTATGTGTTATTCCCACAATTCCCATTTTTTCCTATGTAGTTTGCTCCTACCCTTTTCTAAAGATCTCAATTCCATTTGTTTTATCTCTGTTACTATATTCGCTACTTCTAGTATAGTTAGGTTAGATTTTGATTTCGATTTTCTAGTAATTACTTTTTTGGCAACCACCATTATTAGCTATAGCAAGACCTTACCATGTCTAGGCAACTCCGATTCTGTATTATAGCTCAGAAAAATCATCACCCATGTCAAAACATTCTGCCATTATCACCGAACACACTTTAACTAAAGCATCCTTAAAGTCTGCCAACTCAACACACTCCCAGAAAATATGCTCCCTATTACCTCTTTCTTTCCTTTCACACATGCAACATTTACTGTCTACCCAAGGAAAAATTCTCTGGAGTCTACTTGCGGTATAAAAAATGTATGTAAATATTTCCAGGCAAAAATCCTAAATCTTCTAGATTTTCTTACATATTTGTGAGACATACACCTTTATGAATTTCTTATCCAATCTCTCTTCCCAATCCTTTCTAACCTCCTTTGATTGATTCTTATAGTTATTGTGCAATGTTTTATATGTTCTATTAATTATTCCTTTTTTAATGGCAGCTTCTGTTCTAGATTCTGTTAAAAACTCTACCATTGCTGGTCTTTTGTGTAGGACCCCCCCTATTTCTTTCTCTTTGCCTATACTCTGATATCAATTTCTGATAGGGAAGGCAATTCACTGAGGAAGGCATATTGATGCCGAAACCGGTTTGACTTTTTTGCTATAGCTTGCTATAGCTTTTTTGGAGTTGCCACAATAAAGAGCTTTTTGGGTTTCACTATTTGGTGCTGGTCAGTTTTGCAAACAGTGACATATAAATTTATTAATAACTAGTAAGGAGAACAGAACAACAGACCGGTTTCGCTATAGGTTCACTACACTGATGAAGGCTTAACAAATCTATAGCGAAACCGGTCTGTTGTTTTGATCTCCTTACTAGTTATTAATAAATTTATATGTCACTGTTTGCTGGCTCTGCATTTTGATTTTGGCTGAGGACTTTTGGGGCCGTGCAGCTACCATATTTGCAGGGGCTTACTTCTTTCTGGAACAATTGCCTCAGTTAAAGACAGCTTAGAAAGTGTAAACAAGTGGTTGTTTTCAGTAAAATCAAAACCACTGTTCTCCAAGAACATGATGAAGTATCTTTTCAGCTTGTTAAAAGAAGTGCTGTCTAATGTATTCATAAGTGCTGTATGTTTACTACCAAAGAAAGCATCTTCAGCTCTTGCCTGCAGTTTTTCCTTCGCAGAGACCACCACTGAAAATGTTTCCATGACAGTAAGTGTTGCTTTTTCCTAATATACCTTTGTGTTCTTTGAAACTTGTGAGAATAACACTGAGAAAGTGCAAATAGTGCTGAGGCAGTGTAGGCAATGTATTCTCGTCATGCTCACTGCCTGAAAAGTACTGCCACATCTACTGGGGGTGGGGGGTCTCCTCTTCTCCCTGGGAGAGGAAACATGACTGGAGCACTGGGAAATTTTTCACTACTCTGTTAATGGCTGGCAAGAGTGACAGCCACCTTGTTGGGCCATACCTTAACAGATTCTCAAATTCCAACTCAATGAAGTTGTTCAAGTCACTGGTCCTTGTGGCAGAATCTAAGAAATGGCTGAAAGGTTTCCTCACAAACACTTCCACATCATAAGGTAGTTGTGCTGCAGCTTTTTTGGCTGCATTATGAATAATGTGGGCATCACAGTTGGGCCACTGGAGTGATGGGCACTTTTCTTTTAATGCTTCTCCATAATGTTCAAAATCTGTTGTGATTCAGCCTGTGGAGATTCATCAAGTTCTTAAGTCCAAAAGACCATTCATCACAACAAGTAGAAGTAATTTTATGTTTCCCTTGCTGGAAACATCCGATGATTTCTGCAGGTCATGCAGCAGGCATTCCAATGAGTGGAGTCCCAAAACATTATCAACAATGGCTTTAGCCTTGGTTCTTCTGCAGGATAGTTTTTTTTTGCAATGTCTGAGTGGCTGTACAACTAGCTGGTCAATTTTACTTTAAATTCCAAACTGTTATATGAAATATTGTGTTAACTGCATGGGACACCTCACTGGCTTCTGCTGCAGTGATCTTAAGTTCTAGTCACTCAAGGTTTTTGTTCTTTGCCCATTTTGTCATCAGGTGACTGGATTTTGATTGTAGACTATCAGTCTTATGTTGATTAGTTGCCTCATGTCATATGGCATTGTTTCTTCCACCATGGGTGACTGGGAATTCCTTTTTGCAGTATTTGTAGAATGCTTTCAGGTCGTTGCATTTCTCATTCCAGTCGAATTCCATTTTCCAGAAATCCTGCCACTTGCACACTCTCTTATTGGCAGTAGACTACGATGAAGCTGTCGCTGTCTTCGTTCTTGAATCTGTACTTACCTGATATACAGCACATTTAGCGAAACTGTGTTAGTAGAATGCAATTAACATACAGTAATGACATTTTAAAGAACTGGCTAGAAACACACAGCATCTGAAAACTGTCATAAAAACACAGCATCTGAAAACTGCCACAAAAACTCTGGCATCTAAAACATGAAACAGTTTGTAAAGTAGTGCTGTGTAATAGATTAACTGAAGACCTGAGGAATGGAAGAGAGGGGAATTAATATTGCAAACCATTTAAAAAGGTAGTATAGTGAATGACGTAATGGTGAGCAATTTTGCCATTAAAAACTTGACATTAACACAGCTGGTAGCCATACCTCTCAGGAGCAAGAAATCTAGACAAAACCAAAAATAATGTGGTGGGGGAATAAAGGCCCAAATCTTGGATAGATCTCACAAACTCAGAACGTTACTAGGTTTTGCATTAGCATGAATTTTCTGAAATACATAGTCTGAAACGTGTTCTCAACCTAGTGACATTAGTGACTACAATCCCAAATGATTTGGCAGAAACCCCCAAATTTTATTGGCAACAGACCAAAAGTATGAGGGAAAAACTGGACATTCTACAAAAATCATAACAATTGAGAGGTATGTTGGTAGCAGTTGTATATGCCACCACACCAGCAGTAAAAACATCTAATAGCAAAAAAGCACCCCTACAAACTATGCAGCTTTTCTAACCATTAAGAATATTAAAATAGAACAGCTAAAGATTTAGCTTTGAAGCCACAGTGCACTCAATATCTAAGCAAGGTGGGAAAATATTTTAAAGCATTAACATTAATGGTTTACCTTGCACAACAAAGAAAAAAATGTTAAACACCAAGACAGCCACAAGGCAATCTGTATACCCAAACTACAGTTCAGTTCTGAAGATGGCATTAAAAATGGATAAGTATACACACATTTCCACCTGCAAAAGAAACAAGCACACTGACATCTATTAGTAGAACACCTAAATATTATATTAATCACTGAACATGCCTTGCCCCCCCCTCAAAAAAAAGTAAAATTATACACATATTCTCAGTTGTACTACTTGCAAATCATCACTAAACAGCCAGTCAAAAATGAATGAGAATGCACAGCAGACCCATGGACCCCAGTTACCTCTGAACACAGCGATTAATAAGAAAAAAAGAAATAATACACCTATAGTACTAATTTATCCAGCATAACAATGAAATTATGAACGGACCAAACAACAGCACAGCCATATTCACACTATACTCAAAGCAGTGCATTTTACATTTATTGAAGACAGCATTAAAACTAAAGTACACACATTTCCACTTATAAAAGCAAATAATTCTGAAACAATGATGGCATGTTTTAGCAGAATGCCAAATGCATTGTGTTTACTTCTGAACATGCCCCCCTCTAAAAATAAAGTTAAGAAAACATTTTCCCTTTTAAAAGTACTTCTTGCAAGACATCACTAAACAGGTACTTTAAAATAAATTACAATGCACTTCAGAGCCCATTTACCTCCAAAATGCATCAGTTAATAAGAAAAATATAAATAAACTTATAGTACTAATTTACCCAGCATAATGATGCAATAAAGAACAGGCCCAACAGCAACAGAGCAGTATTCGCACTATACTCTAAGCAGTACATTTTAAACTTATTGAAGACAGCATTAAAATACAATGCATACATTAGAATTATATCAAATGTATTACATTTATCTGTGAAGATTGCACCCACCATAAAGAAGAAGAAAAAAAATTCTATACACACCTTTTACCTTTATAAACTACCGCTTCCAAATCATAACTGCAACTACGTGTGTGTGTGTGTGTGTGTGTGTGTGTCTATGTATATATATATATATATATATATATATATATATATATATATAT
This sequence comes from Protopterus annectens, assembly GCF_019279795.1. NCBI lineage: Eukaryota > Metazoa > Chordata > Ceratodontiformes > Protopteridae > Protopterus > Protopterus annectens. The sequence continues at coordinate 893,985,139 of NC_056734.1, forward strand.
ATGGGTCAACTTTGTTTCTTTAAATCTCATTTCACTGAATTTCATTTCACCCTGACCACATCGCTGAAAACACAAATTACTGAAAACTCATGTCACTAAATCTCATTTCACTGAACTGAACTTAGTATATATGGCACTATGTAGAGTACTGTAAGGCAAGTAAAAGGTATATGCCAATTTCCCCACTGTAGTGTATTCCTGGAGTTAGTATATATAGTTGGGGGGTATAGCCCCCTCCTTCTTTGTTTTATATTCTGTTTTACCAAAAACTTCAAAACAATACATTTTTAAACAATAGACTTGCATAGTTACAACATCAATGACTAACTCTCTCCAGAAGACAATATATACTCAAACTAAGTGGGGGGCTAGGCCACCCACAACCCCCCAATGTGGGGGGCTGTGCCCCCCTCAGCTATATATATATATATATATATATATATATATATATATATATATATATATATATATATACTAACACCAGGATAGCACTACTGTGGGGAAAAGGGCATATACCTTTTACTTGCCTTACATTACTTTACACGGTGCCATATATACTAAGTTCAGTTCAGTGAAATGAGATTCAGTGAAATGCGTTTTCAGTGATGTGGTCAGGGTGAAATGAAATTCAGTGAAATGAGATTCAATGAAACAAAGTAGAATCATATATATATATATATATATATATATATATATATATATATGTATACACAAACACACACACACACACACACACATATATAGGTTCATAGGTTGGTACTAGGCTATCTGCCCAAAGGCATTTATAAGCCTAGCCAGAATGTGTTGGCTTTCGCCACCCCCTTAGATTAATTCACTGTGCCTCTGTCCAGCAAAGCCACTGAAGTGATCCCCGGGGTAAACTTTCTGTTTCCCATCCACTCGTCAAGGTTTCTTTTGAAGAGTGTTAGCGTGGATCTCTGCCTAATGTTCATTGAGATCTTGTTCCAAAGCATGGGAAGTCTCTCGGACAGGAATCTATCCCTCCAGCACGTCCCATTTATTGTTGTGGTGAGGTTTAGTTCCCTAGAGCGTGTGGCTTGAGGGGATAAGGTTTTCTTTAGGTGGAGCATGTCCATCAATTTTGGGTTGGACATGGCCTTGTATGTCAGTGGTATAACACTGCTGGTTGATTAGGTAGTGAGTCGTGGCATGACACTGCTGGTTGATTTGGTAGTGAGCAGTGATATGACACTGCTGGTTGATTAGATGCTGATGTGAGTGTTCTGCCTTGCTGCCAATTTTTGCTGACCTGAACATTATTATTATTATTATTATTATTATTATTATTGAATTGCTTGGCTAATATTATGAGTTGAACATTCTGCCATGATGCCCTTTTATAGCGGTTCTAATGTTGCTTTTTGCTGATGTTCTAATTTGAATTATGTTATGCCTTGTTATCATTTGTTTTGCAATAAAACTGGTCATACAGGGTATGATGTTGTCCACATTTGTGTTGGGCATGGGTTTGGGGGCAGTACTTTCACATTTACCCTTTATGGTATTATATTCTTAGACCCTTGATATTCATTCTCCTGGGTAGGTAAAAAACTGTAATATCTGGTTTCCATTAGAAAGTTGCCAAATATGTATTTGATTTTATTTCCACAAATGAATAAAAAAATGCATACAACAAAATGGCACATAAATGCATTATTGAAGAAAAATAATAAATAGATGGTGGATATGTTCTGCCCAGGACTGCGTACTAAACAATATTTTTTCTAAGATTATTAAGGATGGCCATTGACAAAAATGATATGACATTTGTAAATTAATTTGTATGGTTTAACCAATGTACATGTGGAGTCAGCATGAGTTTTTTCATAGAGTCCCATCTATGGCTTTTCATGGCACTGGTGGTCAGGAGGCTTAAGTGACTGAATTTAATGCCTCAGTGAGTTTTGGCACAATGTATTGCATTGTGCAAGCTGCTGGTCTGCTTTCTGAGATTGTTCCTATTTTCTTAACTGTGGTGCTGTCTGAAGTTGATGTGTATAATTTCAGGGGTGGGGATGAGCTTACTTCACACACTGAGGGTCTATAAAAAGATTTTTGTATATGTGTGTGTGTGTTTTATCACCATTTTTTGTATTTAATTTTTGATAAGCAGTGAGTCAAGAAACAGATCGCTGATGGCTCCTACGTAAACATTTCCATATAAACTGTATTTCAGAGTTGCTTCGAATAACTAAGTATACAAGGATTCTGTACTTCACATCTGAAAGTGAAGCTAACATTCACTGCTAGCAAGTTAAATGCATATGTGAATTAACTTGAGTAAATTTTTTTTTGACATACCAGTTTATTAGTTCTCAGACGTTCTAACAGATTGCATTTTACAAGAGCTGCTTACGTGAAATATTTGACACGGTTTAAGTGCATTTTTCTTTTGTACCTGTGATCATTTCAAATGCCATGAAAAAGAATGGAGAACAGTTTTCAGAACAACAAATCATATATACCATGTATGACACGCAGGCATTAAGTAGAAAGAAACGTAAATTGACCTGGAAATTTCACAGAACAAGGCAAACAACTTGCAGGGTACTGAGTGCATTTCACAGAAGGATAGAAATTAATTTAGATGTAATATTCACTTACACTTCTGTAACATTGCTAGTGAAGTGTAGTCTTTTCTAGGGTTCATACATAGATTAAAGTAATCTACGCCGCTAGCTAATTTATTCTGCTGCTAGTTTTATCATATGGGTATTTAAAAAGTAGGCCATGCTGTCCCAGTTTTGAGTTACAAATCCAGCATCGATCCTGATGATTCCTTCGATATAATTTACCTTAAAACTTTAAAATCCAGGCATACATTTCTCTGTCTGTCTCTCCTCCTTTCTGTCCTGTTTGTCAGTATGAGTCATGCACTAAGCAGTAGAAAAAACATTTCTGGCAAACAAGTATTTTGTCTGTAAAAACAGGTACGTACATGAGCTGCCATTTTGCTATAGATTACATGCACTCAGAAGAGAGGAGTAAGTCAGAGCTTATCCTACCTTTGGACCACTCAGTTAGATACAGTCCAGACCTGCAAGTGCCATAAATCCATTGATTGCACTGAACATCAGTGCTGGAATGAGACCTGAAATTACTAGAGTGATCATCAAGAACCCAGATTTTCTGTTTTTCTGGAAAAAATACCAGTAAACCTGAGTCTGGACTATCTGAGTATTGAAGAATCCTGTGATTTTTGTAGAATGTGGCATTTTAAGCCAGATCACTCATTCATCATAGGCTTTATTTCTTCTTATAATACTATATGTAATGTTACTTATAATACTGTCATGTTACTTTTAGTGAGTGTTCTGTGCAAAGAATCTGCTTTAATTTTGCATATGCATAGATGCACTAGAAAACTGTGACAAATGAAGTTACACAAAAAACAGAATGGCACTCGTCAGGCAGTAAAGGCAGCAGCATTTAGAGGAGAAATAAAATAATAATAATAATAATAATAATAATAATAATAATAATAAAATGAAACCCTGTAAGGGATCAGAACCTTTATAGTGTAATTATTGTATTTCATTTCACAAAATGCAATTACATTTTTTTCAGACGCATAAATCAGCTCCTGATTTGAACTTTTGTCACATTTTGAATAAAAGTAAAGTTTGAGTCTGTGTTTTTTTTTTTTTGAGGATATCATGGCATTATGATTTCTAGCACTGAGTTGTTTTAGCAAGTATAGCTGTCAGCAAGTAAATTACTTTTTAAATATTTTTTGTAATCGCAGATTATAAGTTTAAATTACTTTCAATTGAATATATGTGTTTTGCTTGTCTGTTTATTATTTAATTTTTTAATCGCTTGCTTGTTTTTTTAAAACAAGTTGGCCTTTCCCGTTTTCCTAGGGGTAGGACAGTTCTGTGTGAAAAACAACAGAAGAGAGGGACCAAGTTTTAGTTTTATCAAAATTTCTTTGAAATTTTAAGTCTTTATTGATTTTTCTGTAAGGCCTCTTAGAATTTTGGACATATATTAAAGAAGTGAATATTTGGACAGTAATCAATGTCTTTCCATTTGTAAAAAGGTATTTACATCCCCTGATGTACTGATGATTTGCTCTTGGCACCTCTTTTTTGGTTACCGTGCAACATATAAGGTTTACAAAAGAATCTGACTGCTGTCATATTACCTTTGTTCCGTTGACCCAGTCCCCTAACCTTACAACCCCTTTCATTACCATTGTTACATTGTGTTATCATTTGAGTAAACACATTACTGGAGCCACTGTTTCCTCAGGGCAACAGTTCTTATATTACAATTACCTTTTTTACAAAACTGGCAGCCTAAATTTATGGACAATTGAAACACTTGTAATTTGGACTGTATAGTTTATTGGCAAACACAAAAAGTGAAAATCTCAAAGAAAACCTATTTGCAACCCCCCCCTTCCCACAGACAGGCACACACGCACACACACACACACACACACACACACACACACATACACACACACACACACACACACACACACACACAATTATTATTCTCACCCTGAAGTCACTGAACCTTGGCGAAAGAACAATCAGTAAAAGTCAGAAAAATAAATGCAGCTGTTTCTCTGGTAGACTGTGGGATCAGACAACATAAAATAAAACACATTTTGTACAACACATTAGTGCTGTATGGCATGTACAACAACACATTAGTGCTGTATGGCATATACAGCAACACATTAGTGCTGTATGGCATGTACAACAACACATTAAAGCTGTATGGCATGTACAACAATATATGAGTAGCTGTATTCTCTAGCAGTAAAATGTTAACTGTGAGATGAGTATTCTCATATTCAGCACCCACATTTAAGCATATATTAATGATACGTGCATGTAAGTATCTATTAATATTATGCACATGTAAGCATATATTAATGCTATGTGCATGTAAGTATATATTAATATTATGTGCATGTAAGCATATATTAATGCTCTGCGCATGTAAGTATATATTAATATGTGCATGTAAGCATATATTAATACTGTGTGCATGTGATAATATATTAATATTATGTGCAAGTAAGCATATGTTAATACCATGTGAAAGTACATTTTAATACTGTGTGCTTATGTTGTTGTTGTTGTCTTTCGGCTTTTCCCGGTTAGGGGTCGCCACAGCGGAACTCCGGTCCGCTAATGATTTGGCAGTAGATTTTTGACGAACGCCGAGGTGCCAGCTCGACGTTCAACCTTCAACTAAGGCACGCCCATTTACGCATGTCTTTCGAACACCCATCCAACCATGGGGAAGACATGCAGACTCCACACAGAAGGCACGCCCCACACTCCAGCCAAGAATCGAACGGGAGAACCTCTTGCTGTGAGGCAACAATGCTACTGCTGCACCACCGCGGATGTATGAGCATATATTAATACTGTGTGCATATATGCATAGATTAATACTGTATGCATGTAAGCATATAGTAATACTGTGCACATGTAAGTATATATTAATACTGTGTATATATGAGCATATAGTAATACTGTGTCCATGTAAGAATATATTAATACTGTGTACATGTGAGCATATATTAACACTGTGCACATGTAAGCATATATTTGTAATGCCATGTGCACATAAGTACGTATCAATACTTTTTGCATGTATTAATACAGTGTATGTGTACATGTAAGCATATAATAATAATACTATGAGTATGTAAGTGTATCTTAATACTATGTGCATGTAATCATGTATTAATACAGTGTACATGTACACAAATACTAATGTTATACACAAGTAAGTATATAGTAATACTTTGGTCATGTAAGCATATATTAATAATACTATGCGCATGTAAGTGTATATTAATACTATGTGCATGTAATCATGTATTAATACTGTGTACATGTATGCATATATTAATACTATGCAGAAGTAAGTATATATTAATTCTGTGTGCATCTAAGCATATATTAATACTTTGTACATGTAAGCATATATTATTTGTCTGTACAGGTAAGCATATATTAATACTTTTGCCATGTAAACATATATTAATAATGTGTGTATGTTAGCATATATTTATATGCTGTACAGGTAAGCATATATTAATACTTTGTGCATGTAAGTATATAATGTTTGTAAGTAAATATATGTTAGTAATGTGTCTGAATATCTTAGTCACTGTTCTTCTTCTCAAATTTCTAGGTGTAGGAAGCAAACTTGTTTTCTGACTTATAAAACTATTGTTGTTGCACCACGTATGTGCTTACTGTATATTGTCTGTAACATAGGTGTGGAAGTGTCCTGTTATAGTTAAACAATCTTTGCTGTGTCTTATTAAGGTGTATGTATAGCATTTTTATCAGTGGTGCTGCCTACATTACAGATTGGTAACAGCTAGAGTTGGACCATCACTTGTGTGGTAACTCATACATTTACATTATTTGTTCCTATCAGGCTTTCTTTTCTGGAGCATCACTGTAAAAGTGCCATACCTGATAGCAGTCAGCAGAATGCATTTAATAAACATCTGAAGGTTGTTTCTTGTCTTTGCATATATTTTTTTCTGTTTTGCTAAATCCATCACTTTTTATTGTAGTCATAAGATGGACTGCACACTGAAGGGGTTTGATGTTTGGTTTGTTAAAGAGAAAGTGAAAAACAAATCCAAAACAATTGCATAAAACAACCCATAAAGAGTGTAAAATGTCAGTCATAAATATAGAGTATGGCAAAGGTAAAAAAAAAATAATAAATTGTTCATCAGGAATGTGATTAAAAGACAGGTTAAATTAAAAATTTATTAGGGATCTCTTGAAGAAAGTCAATGTAGAATGCACTTTAAGTCTCTGAGGTAGCAGAATGCAAAGGTACAAGGTCTAATTAATAGAATACTGGGCACCAGAAGGTTCATATCATACCTTAAGAACTGCTAGCATCCCCTGGGTGGCATGGACCACCACTGAAGATGTGCAGCACATGTAAAATAGTCTTCATTTAGAATGTGATCTGCTTATTGTAATGTTGGCTTAAAGCATAGGGGTCCACCGAAAGGGGGATTATTTATGACCCAGTCAGACTTTCCTTGTAAACAAATGGAAATAAATAGATTAAGTAATTTTGTCACAAACTTTCTTCTATTTTAAGATGTTTTTATTGTAGGGTCTCAATTACAGAAGAGCTTGCCACGTATTGTCATTGCATTTTATGCCATTACTGTCTTCATCAATAATCACATGCTTTTTGTTTCCTCTTACTTCAGCTGTACTGGTTTCTTTTCATCTAGAGTAACACAGTTTGTGTTTTCTAGACTTACACTGCTGTTGTTCTAATTAGTAGTAGTATATATTCCCTGCTGTACTGGAATGTATGAAGAAAATCAGAGTGCCCAACAATACTGGGCGGCGCAGTGGTGCAGTGGTTAATGCTGTCGCCTCACAGCAAGAGGTTCTCCGGTTCGATTCTCGGCTGGGCTGCCTTCTGTGTGGAGTTTGCATGTTCTCCCTGCGTTCGCGTGGGTTTCCTCCGGGTACTCCAGTTTCCTCCCACATTCTAAAAACATGCTTCTGGAGCATTTCTCCCCGGGCCTCCGCTGAAAACAGGATCTGTGGAACCTAGTCGGACTTTCGCGGTCAACAAATGTTAAATAAATAAATAAAAACATAAATAAATAAAATATACAGAAACAAAGAAGACTTGAAACTGCAATTACTGAACACAAAATATCTTTCTGTGACAATAGTAAAAGAGCATAGCTTGATTGTAATAATTCAGAAAACAAGCAAGCTTCCCCAAGGAGTATGCCTCCTGGACCCACACTCCTACAGCCCCTTATATATACTAACTACACATGTGCCCAACATTGACAGTCAAGGACAACTAGCTCACTGAGTTGTGCAGTGGTTTCACACAGTTAATGATGCTGTCTGGGTCACGCATGTGGAATGCTAGTAATTAATGTTAACAGCAAAGAATCGCAATGTTAAGCAAGCACAATTATGACTTGCAGTATTTCTCATTTGATATTGATAGTTCCATCCGTTCTACATTCGATGTGTTGTTAGAAACTCTCTAAATGAAATTAAAAGTGTTTGGCTGATGCTTTAAAGCAAAAAAAAAGGCACTAAATAAAGCAAAATAATATAACTGTGTTTTTTCCAGGTATTGTATTGCAAGAGGAGTTTTGCTGATCTCACTGGAATGCTCTACTCCTAACCCATGGCTTCATAGACAAATAGTTTCATAGTTTCATAGTTTAGTACTAGGCTATCTGCCCTGGGGCATTTATAAGCCTAGCCATAGTGATGTGGCTTTCGCCACCCCATGTAATTGTACAAAAGTGTACAGAATAGATTTAGAATACTGTGCCTCTGTCTAGTAGTGACACAGTGAAGACCCCCTTACATAATAGAATTAGTTTACTGTGCCTCTGTCTAGTAGTGACACAGAGATGACCCCGGGGTAAACCTACGATCTCCCATCCACTCGTCAAGATTTCTCTTGAAGAGAGTCAGTGAAGGGCTCTGCCTAACATGAACTGGGATTCTGTTCTAGAGTATGGGAAGCCTCTGAGTTATGAATCTGTCCCTCCAGCATGTCCTATTCATATTTGTGCTGAGGTTTAAATCTTTAGCTCTCGTGGTTCTGATGGATTTGGATTTTTTGAGGTGGAGCATGTCCATCAATTCCTGATTGGACATGGCCTTGTAAGTCAGGCACAGATCACCTCTGAGTAGGCGGTATGCTACTGAATAGAGCTGGAGTTTCTTTAGTCTGGCAGCATATGACATATGTTGGAGACCCTTGATCCTCTTGGTGAGGTACTTTTGGGGTCTCTCCAGCTGTTGCAAGTGCCGGGTGAGGTACATACCAAATGGGGCATTGTACTCAATCATGGGCCTGATAAGGGAGGAGTATAGGGGTACAATGACCTCCTTTGATCTGGATGTGAATCCCTTCATGATAAGGTGGGCAAGGTAGAAAGTCTTTCTAACCACTTTGGCAACGTGGGTGTCAAATGAGAGGTCACTATCGACTTGGATCCCCAGGTCTCTGATTACTTTTTCCGTACTCAGTGGGTTACTGTCTATGTGATAATTTGTGGGTACTTTGTTTTTCCCAAAGGGGATGACTATACATTTTTTGGCATTTAGTTTAAGGCCATGACTCCGGCACCAGTTGTCCGTTTCAGTGAGGCCTTTCTGTAGGATGTATGTGTCAGCTGGTGTATCGACTATGGCGCCTAGTTTGCAGTCATCTGCAAACGTTGTCAGCCACAACCCTCCCATGTTTGCTTTCACATCTGAGAAATAAATGCCGAACAAGAGGGGTCCCAGGACAGAGCCCTGTGGGACACCACTTGTGACTGGCTTTGAGTCTGATATGGCTCCAGCGATTTTGACTTTATGGGTTCTATCCTTTAGCCAGTTTGCAACCCATCTTGTGACATATAGATTTACATTTAAGCTGTTGAGCTTGTCTACGATGCCTAAGTGGGGTATTGTGTCGAAGGCTTTAGCCAAGTCCAGGTAGGCCGTATGGACTGCTTTGCCCTCGTCAATGGCTCTAGTGACTGTTTTGAAAAAGTCAACCAGGTTCAAAAGGCAGGATCTGCCCTTTACAAAGCCGAACTGGGTGGGATCAAGTGTCTGTAGGTCCCCAATGTCTCTGTTTATGAGTTCCATAATGATTTTTTCCATAGCTTTGCAGACCAGGCTGGTTAAGCTTATGGGGCGGTAGTTACCAGGGTCTGTAGAGGTGCCTCCTTTGTGGAGTGGGACCACTGTTGCTGTACGCCAGTGTTCAGGTACATATCCTGTAGTAAGGCTAAGGTTAAATAGCATTTTTATGTGCGGGTTTAGCTCCTCTTGGAGTTCACATAGCACGCAACCCGGGATACCATCAGGTCCCATTGATGTTGTGTTTTTAGCTTTGCTGAGGGTGGTTCTCACCTGGACATCTGAGATGACAGGGAGATTACATTCAGCTGGGATAAGTATTTCTTCTTTTGGGGGTGAGGGAGGGGAGACATTTGCACTGAACCTGTCTGCCAGAGTGTTGGCAATATCTGTGGGTTCAGTGTATTTTTTGTCATTGTGAACTAACGCTGAGCATATCTGAGGGTTTCCACCCAGGTTTCTAACATAGCAGAAGAAGGCCTTGTGGTTATCTTTAGTGTCCATAGCGATTTTTCTCTCAAAGTTGGCCTTGGATGTTTTTATGAGAGAACGTAGCTTTCTACTAGTGCTGATTAGAGATGCCTTCTCTTTATGGGATTTTGCTCTGTCGTGCAGTAGCTTCCTTCTTTTGTTATACAATTCGTTTATGGCTGGGGTCCACCAGACAGGACGCCTGCCCTTGGTGGAGAGGGTCTTGGTTTTATTTGGGATTGCATGATCCATGCATTCTTGGAGATGTCCGTAGAAAGCATTTGTGAAGGATTCAGCATTGTGGGATGTGGTTTCCACTGGCCCAGTGGGCTTAAAGGATACCATCTCAGTCTTAAGAAGTGTAAAGTCGGCTTTTGAGAAGTTTTTCACTGTAGTCTTTTGTGTTGTAATGCTATTTACTTTTTGTAGTGCTAATATTTGTGAGTTTACTGTGGGGGTTGGCACAGTTTACACATTTTCTTTCAATCCCTACACTCTTCATATGACTGATAATTAGTTCTGTGATATTTGTCTATAGGTGCCAGTCATGTTCTTCTTAATGTGTATTATGTATACTGTCAGCATGGCTTACATTATTGGACTAGCACAATTTGAGTCAGGCAAAGGTAAAGTAAGATTTACACTTTACTGCTGTACAGTCATGTACTAAATACACTGTATGCCGTTTAAATGCAGAGAAAATACTGTAAAACATTTGGAATTATGATCATTTAGAGATTAAAAGCAATGAAAATAAATGTATACTGGTACTACATGAATGTAGTTGATGTTGCATATTATCCAGTTCTAAACTATTAGTGGTGTAACCCCGTCATTTGGCAGTCTTCTAAGAGACCTGTTATTTCTTTTGGGATTAAAATATTTGGTGTCAAAATACTATTTATATCTGTTTCATATATATTTATATTCTGATTCTACAGCTGGTGATCGTATATACTTACACACTTTCTTTAACATTGTTTTTATACATATAGATTGCATTGATTCATTATACTTTGATTTATTTTAGTTTTAAGGAGGCATGCTTCCTTATCTACTTTTCTTATATACTGTAGAGCAAAACGTTGTTACTAGTATCTTGATCAAGCTTCAGTCTGTTTCCATTGCTGTTACTGCAACTGGTAGAACAAATGGCTGCATTCCACTGAGTTTTTCAATACCATTCACTTGTTTTTGGGGTGACAGTATTTTGAAACATTCATGAATTGTGGGTTCTGCAAAGAAAACAATATGAAAAGAAGAAAATCAAAGGTGGATATTTTGATTTATAAAATAACACATATTTTGCACTGCGGTAAAGGTGATTACTTTCCCAAAGTTATTTTAACCTTGACAAAACACTTAATCTTTGCTGTAGTGTGAAATAAATACTGGTTTGCTAATAATACATTTTTAGTTTTTAATTTCCTTATTTCACTTTGATTTTCCTAGTACCTTTTTGCATTGATATTTTTGTGAAAAAATCTGACATTTAAAACTTTTAAAGCAGAATACGCTATTTGTTGCTGAAGTATTCTAATTTTTGACTTGATTCATGTAAGATTTACGTATAAAATAAAATTTGATAATAACATGATTTTACTGTATTAATTCTGATTTGTGTTTTTATATCATTCCTAAAATGGAAGCCATTGGGTGGTATTCATAGACATTTCACACATAGTGAAGCATTAATTAATGTTTTATAGTGAAGCATTAATTATTGTTTTATTTTTAACATAATGCGACTGCTGTTGGTAGATATGCATCTGAAAATAAGGTAGTTTTAAAAACATTTGAGAGATGCATATTCAGGCACATTAGCCACACGGTGTTAAGCTATGCAAGAATAACAACAAAACTCTGTTTCATGTTAATTAGTACTTTGCAACCCATAAAATATCTGTGAATATTAGCCATTATCAGTTGCAATCACCTGGTTGTCATATCTTGCTCAGCAATTTTCTCTGACTAAAATTGTTAATTATGGATCTATAGTTCATTATTTAGCGTGGATATGAGAGTGGTTTCTTTATAGAAGGTGTCACTTTCATCTGTTTCAGGAAGGCAGGTACCCCAGATTTTATGTTAAGTAGAACTCCTTGTTATAAATAAATTTAAAGACTCCAAAATCTAATCCAAACTATGTTTGACTCTTGTACTTTAACCACCTATTCAGTCTCTTAACAATGTAAATAGTTGGACCAGACAAATGTTGTGTTGATGGCTTCAGGTTTCCTGTTGCTTTTCTTGTTAAATGAACTTTAAGGATTTCATTGAACATCTTTTATGCTTATATGAGCAGTCTCATTACACTTAATTGCTCATTATTCACTCCTGGAGATATTCTGATTTGCAGCATCTCCTAAGTGCTGAAGAAAGGGTTGATTCATCAGTGCAACATTCTCTCTCTTCCTCTGCTTAGGCACTTTGACTTTCTAGAAATCATTGCTTCATAGTCCCCGCACTGGGTTAATAAGGAGAATGCTTCCCGTTCCACAGTTGTTTCCTACACTGAAATCAGTGTCCCAGTAAATTCCTTAGGTTTCATCTAAAGGAGATAAAAGCATGAGAACTAAGTCTTAGAGAGAGTGGCAGAATGTTGGTGACCTAACCAAAGCTGTAACTCCAAATTGTCTTATTACTGAACAGTTTTGTGGTTCCTTAATCACCATAGTCAGCAAGCATAAGCAGATGATTATAATGCTCCTTTTGATATCTATAGAGTAATTCCTTTAAATTACATTGAATTAAATTTGCTTAATTGCAAGAATCAATGAGCCTGTCTTATCTGCCATTTTAAGTGCAATCAACACTTTATCTCCTTTCAGTCACAGGACATTACCTTGGCACGTAAAGTTACTGAAGCTATTCCCTGCTTTGGCACAGGTTATGTGAACTTGCTGAAGTGGTCTCTCTCAATGTACATCTACTGACAATTGAGCCACGCAAGCAATCCTATCACATTTCAAATCACCAGCAGTACATTGAGCTAATAATTGTTTCATACAGCATTAAGGTAGGGTAAATATGTTGTGTCTGTTATTTGGCACATTGCCTGTGAAGTGAGATTTCATCAGTAGTAATAAATGAGGCATTCAGGCAATCTGCATTGTTATAAAATACTTGGGGAGAGCTTAACATAACACCATTCTGAGTAATTCCATTTCCAGACACAGTTCATTCTTCTGAGGTTAAGCTAGAAATGCTATGAATGCCTTTCCCACCACAGAGACATGTACACTGTGGACTGTCGTCCAATAGCCATGCTTTGTGTCAGTCTGTCTTCAGCTCTCTCAGCCTGGTTCCATACTAATGTCATGAACCCCTTCCACTTCTTATTTCAAATGAGAAGGACTTCAGCTACTGTCTTCCATGACAATAACCCAGAGGGTTTTCTGCTAGCTTTCCTCTGGATGCCTTCCAGCGGCCTTGTTTTCATAAAACCATGTAGAATGGAAGCAACAGTTTTCCTTTGAAATCTATTCCCTGTTTCTAGGACTTCTTAGTTAAATGATAGAACTAGCTCAACTACAGATGAAGTTACCAGATTATGTGAAAAACGCACAGCCTTTTATTTATTTGCTTGAATTTATTTACCAGAGTACAGCACTAATAAAATCTGACCAATTTCAGTCTCAGCCTGGGGTCAAAAACTGAGTCAATAATGCATCTGAGTCAGTAAAACAGTACAGTGGCTGAGTAATGCTTTGAATGTATACAGTAAATCCAGTCTATTAATTTTAATATGGACTCAAGTTTAAAAACATTTGAGAAGTTAGAGTAAAATAAATTAGAAATGTGAAAAGGAGCAAACGATCTTAGTGGTTGAGTTAGAGTGAAGAACAGTTAAAGCACATATCAGGGGCAACAGGTATGCTGTGCTTGATTAACTAAATGTGATTTTGGCAAAGAAGAGAACTTGTAATAAGGAAATGAGTCTTTCATTTCAACTGGGAGGGATTTCCACAGTTTGGACCCAAGAAGTGAGAATGCATGGTCAGATACATGTAACTTGGAGTGGGGAATTTGTGTTTAAGGCCTGAGTGGTTCAAGTTTCTTAGGTTATATGTGAGGGTTTGTTTTATTTGTTTTGAGGTTAATGGAAGAAAAGTATTTTCATATAGGGGTTTGAACAGTTGTGGTCTGCTCTTTGGTTAATTGGGAACCAGTTTGCCTTTTTTAGTGTAATAAAGTGCCTTTGCACTGGTAAGGTCTATTTTCTGTCATATTACCCTAAATGGAAAACATGTTCTTCTTTATCCCTTCAATAATATCTTTATCCTTCAGAAGACCATGGCACTCAGTGAAACAGAGGCTCTCCTTTGCGACTTCTATGATAATGTCTAAGGCCATTGTCCCTGTGATTGAGCATTTTGATGATCAATTAATTAACTCAAGATGGACTGAATGTCAGATGAACAGGCAGTAGTTAGGGGTACTTTAGGCTACTGTTCTGATTCCTCTGTCTACCCTCTGATGTTTATTATCTACACTGATTACAAATGCTCACACTGCGACCATGTGGAGCATCATTTTTAAATGTTTATGGGAACAGCTGGCTTACTGCAAAGCAGATAATTCTCACAATAATGTCAGGTATTTAGATGTGGCATATAGTTTGGTAATGTTATCTAGAAGTAGGACAGAGAGGTGATGGAATATCTGGTGCTCTGCTGTCTTATAACAGGAAGACATGAAGGAATGGTGACATTGTTTCAAGGTTATTGAGATAGAGATTACAAGTGTCAGGACAGCATGCACAGAGATCAACACATTTTGTGTGAAAAAGATTCACTGGACCATTTTTCAAAAAAATAAAATCCAGACTGTCAGTTCACAGAGAAAGCCAGTAGATTACAGTTATCATTGGCTGAAAGCAAATATGTGTACTGAGGATTATTTTAGTACAGTTTATATCTTGGTATGAAAAACAGGTACTGTGACAGTTGTGGTAGGTAACTCAGAGGCATATAGTAAATGGTTAACTTGTATTTATTGATTAGAACTTCTCAGCTGCAACTTTGCAGCAAATGTAACAATGTTCCAGTATTATAAAACAAGCTACCAGAGAAAAACGTACATACAAGTTGACTTTTCTAGCTGTATTAAAGGCATTGTTTTGGAGTCTACTAGAGGTGTTCACATGCTACTAACTCAAAAAACACCTGTTTGTCACTTCTTGCTGAAATAAGCAAGTGCTTGAACTCCCACTAGCCCAATCTCCTATTTCTGCATAGCCCTCTCAACAGCCAATCATATACACTACATAGCCCTACCAGAACCTAAACCTTAAGCCTAAAACTCTTACCCATTTCTCAACCTTGCTCCTGTAATCCTACCCCAACCCTAAAGTCCCCAATCACTACCTAATCCTAAAACTCCAATCCACCCAAAACTAAATTCTCCAATTGCTCAGTATCCATAAAACTCCCTTTCTACTCCATAATCATAACCCACCCTGCTCCCTCCCAAACAGCTGCTTGTTCAAACTTAGATTCAAGTTCTAGTGTGAGTAACATTCCCTACCCATTGCTGCTAGCAGTATCCCAAGCTACATGATGCTCAAGTTACTGGTTTCAAAACAATGGGTATCAAGAACTTTGGATTCTAGCTCATGTAGTATAACCTGTTTTTTCCAACGCTCCATAGGAATTTATAAATATGAAGTCAGCATTGCAAGGTTATAAAAGGCATCTCAGTTACTAGATATGGATGTTTTGCATATGGAACATGCAATCCTGCAAAGGTTATACTACACCAATTTCAGCTTTTACAGCTAAAAAGCAAATGTTATAGCCCACAAAACAATAAAATGCATATAGATAAAATAAACAAGCCTTAATTTTAAAATACATTCTTATAATTCTATAAATAACTTTTATTATTAAAAAAAAAGAATTGCTTGTTTTTATCCACACACACGCAATATATAGTTTTTTGGGTTTTTTGTTTGTTTGTTTTGTGGTGTAGTGTTGAGAAGATGGCTAGAGCACTTGACATGGAAGATGAGTAGGAAGGACAAGATGAGACAGAAGATATAGCAACTGGCTTTCTCTGACCAGAGAAAGTTTATATGTCTCCATGACTATTTGTTTCAGACATGATGAGTGAATCTTTTGGTGAAAAATCACATTGTGGGTAATAGCAAGCACTTGTGCTTCAAGTGCAAATTTATTTAATGTAAATGCTGACCCTTTAGTGGTTCCCAAATTATTGAGTTTAAGTTGGAAATTATCTTATGCACTTCATGCAGCCCAGCTTTGACATGTTTTCAGTAATACTAGATCACCGATGGGTAATTGACCTGCTTCTTATCTTAGTTAAAAAAATAGATTCTTTTAAGTGCTTTGGAGCTTCACGCAGGGTATAGCAAATGAAATACTAGACTGTTTTGTCTTCAAGTTTGAAGGTAAAGTAAGTCACTGATATTTAACATATAAAGGTTAAATTTAAATGTTAGTCCTTCCATGGGGTAGAGTCGATGGGTTCAACAAGCACTTATTCTGTCTAGTTTTGAAATATGAAAATATTTATGTTGCTCAGCTTTGACGTATTTCCAGTAATTGTTGATTACTTGTGTGTGATTGATCTGATTTTTCAAGTCTATATTTTAGATAACCGTGCCACATTAAGTTTTAAAGAGCAGCCAACAAGATGCTAGAATTGAAGTGTTTCAGTGTTATATTGAAATAATGGCCGTTCAGATATGTCCTTGAATTTAAATACCAGAAAGTCCATTGTAAATGCTAGTCCTTTCATGGAGTTAGTATTGCTGGATTCAGTCATATAAGCATTTATGTTGTCCACTTTCAATAAGTTTATAGTAATTCTCAATACATATTTTGCACCTGCTTTAATCAGTTTTAATGTGAAGTGTTTCTGAAATATATAAATGCTGGATTAATGTAGGCTTGGATCAGTATTATACTAGAATGTAGTATGTGCAATTCTGACGAATTGCTAAAATAATTATGCCCCTCCCCCTGTTTTAGCATTTTCACTAAAATAGTTGATTTAATTGTCTACAGTTTGACCCTTGGGTGCTATTGATACTTTATAGGTACAGTATATATGTTGTAAGTTGGGTATGAAATATAAAACTTAGTAGTTATATTTAAACAATGATATTTAAAAATATTTAGGCAATCTGAGGTTTCTAAAATTTTAATGTTTGAATGCTTAAATTAATGTTGGTCTTTGAATAGTATTAGGACTGCTGATTTTACTTATAAAAGTATCTATAGTTTCCATATCTATAGTTTTGAGTCCTAACATGCTCATAATAACTACTAAATTATATCAGACAACTGTCTTATATTTAACTCACAGAATACTGATAAAACAAAAACCGACTAGCTCCACGGAAGTTTTAAGGCTTTATTGGAAACAAAACGAAACTGCATACAAACACTTAGCACTTTCACCCTTTCACCATATCGGGCATCATCAGAGTGTAAAAACCACTTCGTTCATTCAGCTTTTAACACATGTTACACCCAAAGCAACACCCCCACATATTTAAATAACCCAATCACAAAACATCAATTAATGCATTATACAATAAATACAAATAAATACAAATACATTAATTACCTGACATACTTAATGAAACAAACTACTCCCCTAAAAATAACTACTGCGTACCAAATACACTATTTAAATGTTTTAAAATTCTGTATAAAATGACACTATAGTCAAATACAATGACATCTGTATTTCAGTATACTGGCAATAGAGGTGGTCTAGCAGCATCAAGTCTCAATTGCCACAAACATTCTTTAGCCTCTAAAAGAATCTTGTCATCTCCCCCTTTTTCATTATACGGAATCCAATCGATCACAAAGAATAAAAATTTTTTAAAAAGATTACATTTTGTACTATGCATAAAAAAAGCACTAGTCATTTTTCTATTCCTAATATCCCTAACGTGCTCTAAAATCCTTATTCTTAACTTCTGAATAGTTTTTCCTATGTAAAATGTAGAGCAACTCATACAAGTAGTGATATATATGACCATCTTAGTGTTGCAGTTGCAAAACCCAGGACATCTAATGTTTCTCCCATAGTTCTGCACCGCAACATATGGCCCATCATTAATAAATTTACATGTACTACATGTGCCACATTTTTTCATCTTCGACATTCAATACATATTTGAATCCACACCATTTTCCAATAACTTTTTAATATTCTTCTCCCTACTGTAAACAAAATCTGGCCCACTACCTAAAATATCCCTCAACTCATTCGTAAATATAGTTTGCCAAGTTTCCTGCATAATATTTTTAACCTTGCAGGTAACCTCGTTGAAAGGTAATAACTGTCTTATATTAATGGTAATTGAGAAAATTTTATATTTTAGTCTTTGAACATTAAGATATTGAAAATTAAATGTAGTACAAAGGTATATATTATAGAATTGTTATCCGTGTTATCATGTACTTAAATGTGAAGTCATCTTGTGTCTGAATTGTTCCAGCGTTATATTTAAGTAGTAACAATATATGGCATTACTTTTTCAGTGACTGAATGTTAAAGTTATTGCTGACCCTTTAATAGTTTTACTGTTGCTGAAGATATGGCATTAAGGAAAACTGGATATGGCTTCTTTACATACATATGTGTAATTGATATGGTATCAAAGTGCATGATTCAAGAGAGTTTGACATGCTTAAATGTTAGATTGGAAATGGTGGCAATCTAAATTTGCACCTGCTGACAAGTTTTTGAACAGGCAGTGATTGAATGTTTTAAGTAAATGGTGGCAGTTTGTCATTAACAGTGGTTTTGAATGTTTTTTGAGATTTCTATAAAGGTAGGCACTTTAGAAGTTTTAGTTTTATTGTTATTAAGCAAGACAATAAATTGTTTCACTGTTTTCTTTGTGGCAGAATGTATCAGTCTAGTTTGATCTAGCTAAAAGCATTCCTGCAACATTGTTATTTTTGACTGAATAATTGGGCCAGTTTCTGTTTCTCTGCTTTTAATAGCTAGTGCTTTAAACCAGTTGTACTTATTTGCTCAAGTTGTTCAAAGCTGCAGTGAGAGGCCTTCTGCCATTTGCTCTGCTGTGATATTGAAAATAGATAAGTGCTTATTTTCAACTGTTTTCTGCACTTCTATTTTACTGTATATATGTGTAATCTGTGCAACTGTTTTTTTTTTTCCAGCCACCATCCCAGCTGTTGTGGTGGTCTTAAGTTTTGGTGGCTTTGAGTTGCCCGCCTTTAGTATAAAGTTAATACTGGACAATACCCCCCCCCCAGTCACATTACATCAGCGCATTCTACTGTTTATAGTGAGAACTTAGTAAAGGCCCACCCCTTTAGCTTCTGAACCTTGATTTATCTCATTATTTTCTGTCACTTCACTTTCTACTAAAAAAAAAAAAAACTTTCTACTTCGTTTTGCTGCTTATGCTTAGGAGTTCAACTGCATTTAGTTTGCTGCATTTATTACTGCTTTTTGGTAGCCTCACTAAATTGATGACAATATTCTACTGAATCACTGCTTCATTTGTGCTGCCTGTTACTGTTGTGATTTGTGAGCTTCTGTTTCAAAGCAATCTACTTTAACTATATTTCATTGCTATCTACTGCAATTCATTACTGTTTAACTGCATTTTACTGCATTTCATTGCTGTTTAGCTGTATTTTTTCATACTGCGAGTTCTGTTCTTTTGAATATAAGTGATTAATCTGTGCTGCAATGTGAGTTTTTTCTTACTGAGTTCTTAACCTTAAAATTGAGTAGCATAATCTAGATACAGGTCTGCGGCATCCAGAGCTTCAGCTGTATGGTTTTAAACCCTTTTTGATGTATTCCAACTACAAGTTTTCCCTTAGTAGCATTTGTGTTATCATCTAGTAGTACTGCTTGTAGATCTTTACCCTGTTAGCTCTTTCAGTTTCTGACAAATATGGCTGGACAATTTCCTACATT
This sequence comes from Protopterus annectens, assembly GCF_019279795.1. Lineage (NCBI taxonomy): Eukaryota > Metazoa > Chordata > Ceratodontiformes > Protopteridae > Protopterus > Protopterus annectens. Next base: position 894,005,214 of record NC_056734.1, read on the forward strand.
TTCTCCTGCCAGTCTGGTCAATATGGGCATCCTGAGACAGTGTAGCAACTGCCTCATGTACACGAACAACCATCTACTACTGCCAGTTAGGAACACAATTTCTGAGAGATGTAAATACATCAAGCACCTAGTGTTATTGCTGTCTCCCCCACAAGCCAGTATATCTGGCACTGAGAACGTGGGAAATATGAACACCACACCTCAAACACCACCCACACCTACACAACACACTCCTACATATGCAGAGGCCCTCAACAAAAGCATAGCTAAACAAAATAGACATCTGAGGCATAAACACACACAAACTCCAGTACCCACCACACCACACACCACACATAGTCCGCACACCTGTGTCTCACAGCCACTATGGCCTAAACACAAACCCAGCATATTAGTCATAGGAAATGCCATTGTGAGACACACAGATGTGCCCCTCACCAGACTGGATAAAAAGAAAGTCACAATTAGTTGTTTTTTGGATGCCAGAATCCACCATACCACCAATGCACTCAAGTCTCTCAACAGGTACTGTTATGACTCTGTCATAGTCCATGTTGGAGTGAATGACTTGAGATATACCTCCCTGGACTATATGAAGAAAGACATGATCAAGATAGCTGAGTATGTGTCCCAGTCAGGTATATCCCTAGCCTTGAGGAGCATTCTACCATCACCCGGAATGATCCTCAATACAAACAGAAAATGATTGACTTTAACAACTGGCTTAGTTTCTGGTGTCATTCAGAGTGGATCCAGTACCTGACAGCCTGGGATGACATGACTGACAAGCCACAATGCTTTGCCAGTGATGGTCTGCATCTGTCTCCCTTGGGCTTCAGGCTCCTAGCAAAGGCTCTTGCCTCCCCCATAGTGCCTCTTTTAGGCAATTCCATGAGGTCAAAACTACCAACATGAGCATTTCATCTGAATATAAATTAAAGGTCATGCTGCTAAACACTAGGAGTCTAAACATGAAATTGCACTCATTGCAAGCATTTTTAACCCTGGAAGAAGGTTACATTTGTGCAGTCACAGAAACCTGGTTCAAAGCTGCGAAGAGCACCCCAGCCATACCAGTTTATTCATCCTATTATTCATTCAGACCCCAAGCTGTGGGCAGCAAAACAGAAGGAGGTGGAGCTGCAATATATATAAAAGACATACACACCCCTAGGCTGGTCAAACAGTATGATGCACAGTAAATACTCCAGGTGCAGTTAACAATTGACAAGACTCCTGTTCAAATCATAGCTAGCTACAGGCCTCCAACTCTGACTCAAGATGCCCACTCCACTTGTCTGGACCTCTTCGAATCTATCAAGATTCAACCCTTGACCCTGATCCTGGAAGACTTTAAATATCCAGCCATAGATTGGAAGAAATACTCATGCCAAAACACAAATGCCCAGTTATTCCTTGATTTCATCAATGCAAATGCCTTGGACCAGTTGGTTGACAACCCCACAAGAGGTGAAAATATCTTGGACTTGGTATTAACCAACATGAGTTGTCATCCCTGGTAAGATCGGACCACAAAGCAGTCACTTTCAATGTCACCATCTCCCCATGACCCCCCCCCCCCCAGCTAGGGTCAAACAAAAAACTTCTTCAAAGCTGATTACAGCCTAATGAGGGAAGCTATAAACAACTTTACAGCCCTCTCCCCCTCCACAGAAGCTGGCACATATGTCCAAACTTACACTGAAGTACTATATGAACATTTATATAGCTGCATGGAATCAGGAATACCAGACAGGATGAGTAAACCTGTCTGTTGGACATCTACAATAAATAAACTCTTTAATAAAAGGAAAATTACTGCTGTCCAGGACCAAGAAGGAGCAGGTGTCTAATTGGAAGCAGTCTCTCCTTAGCCTGAGCAAGCAAATAACAGCACTAGTGAAATCCATCAAAGCAAACTTCGAGTCCAAACTGGCCACATCTACAAAATACAATCATAATTCTTCACATATGTCCACAGTCTCAAAGGAAGCACTCAGATCTGCTCAGAACTGGTGGTCATGGATACTGCATGCACAAATGCTATAGATATAGCCAACCTGCTGGTAGACAGGTTCAGTAAAAGCCTCACCCCTCTGTCCCCCATCAGTAAATCAGGACATCCCAGCACCTGCCCTCATCCCCTTATCTCTAGGGAGCAAGGTCATCACTGCCCTCTCAAAGGCAAAAAATACAGCCTCCATGGGAACCAATAACATTCCAGGCTGCATCATACATGAACTCAGGCATGAACTTGCAGCACCATTAGGCACCCTATTCAACCAAAGCCTGAGTATTGGTTTCATCCCAGTTGAGTGGAGGACAGCTACTGTCATCCCTTTGCACAAAGGTAGAGCATCCACCAATCCAGGAAATTATAGACCCATCAGCCTAAGTAGCCTGATCTGCAAGGCCATGGAGCAGATTATCATGGACCTCATTAACAAGGACATTGGCAACCTCCAGACACTTGATCCCACACAGTTTGGTTTTGTCAAGGGGAGGTCATGCCTGTTAAATTTGGTCGACTTCTTTGAGACAGTCGCCAAGGCCATAGACCAGGGGAAGATGGTGTACACTGCCTACCTTGACCTGGCCAAGGCCTTCGATACTATTCCCTACTCAGGTATAATAGATAAACTCTCTCAACTAGGCATCAATCCATATGTTACCAGATGGGTAGCAAACTTGGCTCACTGATAGATCCCACATAGTCAAAATAGGGGAAGCCACCTCAAGTAGTAGACCCATAACAAGCTGTGTACCCCAGAAATCAGTCATGGGGCCTCTGCTGTTTGGGATATACTTCTCAGAGGTACAGGCCAAATCTAGTGGGCTATGGCTGACCAAGTTTCCAGATGACTGCAGGCTGGGTGCTGTCATCAATTCCCCTAGTGATGTGGACATCCTCCAAGAGGGTCTCACCCAAACAAATGACTGGTGCCAGAAACATGGCCTCAAACTGAATGCCAGAAAATGCTTCCCTTTTGGGGAGAATGGCATCCCCACAAATTATCACATTGATAATATGGCACTAAGAACGCAATCAGTTGTGAGGAACTTGGGAACCCAGGTTGATAGCAAACTGCCTTTTGACCACTATATTGCCTTCATTGTACGGAAAGCTTTCTACATGGTCCACCTCATTAGTAAGGGTATCTCATCCAGGAACAAGGTGGTCATAACATCCCTGTATTCTTCTCTTATGAGATCGATTATTGAATATGGTGCCCCTTTCTGCATGTAACTCACAAAGCACATGCAGCAGCTGGAGAGACCACAGAGATTCCTCACCCGGAGAATCCAGGGCCTCAAACATCTACCCTACACAGAAACTGTCTGTCTACTCAGTCTCCTCCAGACTCATCAAAGGTGACCTCTGTCTGGCATACAAAGCAATCTCAGATCCCGCCTTGATATGACTGCTGCATATCTGCAATCCATGCTCTACTCGAGTAACCCGCACGCACGACCCCAACCTGGTCTGTGATTTCAATAGAACTTGTTGGCGGGACAGATTTGCATCCCAGAGACTCCCCCTTTTGTGGAATAGACTCCCTCTCCATGTAAAGCAGAGTACCTCATTAAACCTTTTTAAGCGCAACCTGGATAACTGGATGGGGAACAGAAAATATACCCCTGGGATTCCACCTATGTCCCTGCTGGACAGTGGCATAGTATGCTGACTTGTTGGAACATGAGCTAAATTCTTCTCTAGGCTTGTAAGGGCCTCAAGGCCAATAGCCTAGTAACTTCCTATGATTTGGATAAATGAAGGGAGCTGAGGGCTTAAGACATATGAGAATGATCACATTGTTTTAAAGCTGACCAAGAGGCTTCTGAGAGGTATACACTGCTCATGTCTGACCCTTCCAAGCGGTGATGCTCTCAATATAGAAATTTGTTAATGTAATGATGTAAACTGCAGTTTGTAAAGAATGGATAGAGTGTGGGATATTTTAAATGGATTTTCTGCCACCAGTCATGAAGATGGGTTTTATGTTTTCAAAAAACTAGTAGAAGACTGCACAGTGAATTATGGGAAAATGGTGTTATATGTGTTCTAAGGGAAAATATCTACTTTATTACCATTGTCTAATGCCTTCTGCTAATTAGTAGAAACATGAGCACAAATGGAGTGGCTTAGCCAAGGTTGATCATCTATGCTGATGGGTGGTTTGGAGTGTAGATATATACTGGTCTGGATGCTTTGTTGGCTTCTTTATACTAGTAACAGTGTTCACATTCTGATCTCTGTTAGAAATCATTTTATTCTGCTGTTTGTTGAATTTTTTTTATTTGTAACAGCTATATTACGATGTCTATTTTATTCATTGCATTTGTCTAAATGGCCCAAGCCACTGCTGAGATGTCATCTTGGACCAGTTCAGTTACCTGATTAACTATTGAAAACAAATAAGTAAACAAACAAAGAGTATTCAGGCTTCTAGTGGTAATCTCAAGACTGTGTTCATTACCACTGTTAGAAGAAGTCAGTATTGATAAGATTGGGTTTAAAGATGAAGCTGTGATGATGTAAGATGAAGATGAAGAGTTAGTTGATGTTTTTTTTTCTTTTATTCCCTGAATGTTCAATGTTAGATCTCTGGATTTGTGAAATTATGTTAATGGTTTATTTTCACTGTTGTATAATATAATAAAGATTATTAAAAACACACATGAATGAAGGATGCATATGAGATAGAAACATTATTTTTCTTTTACACTGCTTACTGCGGTGGATATTTTGGAGTGTTAGCACCGAAAGGGAGTGATGCACTGAAATACATATTTTATGGTACATTTTGAATGAGATGCCATTATAAACAATGTATATGTATGATATGTGTCTGTGGTGAGCATTTATGAGAAGGGTCTGCAGTGTTAGAGTCCCTTGTTCCATTTTTTGCAGTAATTTAAGGAATATAAAGATTGCAGACCTATAGCAAATCTGTGCCGTATAATAAAAATCTCTAAAAAAGTTGTATACAAAGAACTCTGCCATCACATAAACAAATATAGACTTCTTTGTGATATACAAGACAATTTCAGAAATTCTTTCAGTACAATGACAGTGTTATACACAGCCAGTGACACCATATATAACAATATGGATGATTTAGTACTAACCTCAATCTGTTCCTTTATGTAGATGATATTTTTCTACATGAATCATGTAGTAAAACCTTGACCCTTCAGTAGAGACAACAATGTCATTTTAAGATTTATGCTGCTGGATGAATAAAACTATGCTCCTAATCAATCACCTGAAGTCTAGCATTGTGATGCTTAGCATCCTACAAAAACTCCTTAAATGTCCAAATCTAATTATTGTTGATACAAACAGCAACCCCCTAGCAATAGTAGTGGAATAGTATAGAATTAACTAGGAATCATCTTGGACCCTATTCTCTCATTGACCAAGAATACTGACAATGTTGTTAGCAAAACACTCAACCAAAATGTATAGCTCATAATGCCTTAGCTAAAACTGTTTTATCCCTAAAACTGTGTATTGGCCCCATCTTGTAACCTTACATTCCAGCTAAAACAAATAGAATCTACAGATTTGTTCTTTCAGAACATATGTGCCAACTTCTGTGAGGTTTAATTGGTTACCAGTAAATGACAGAGACACATTTCCACTCAGCTATCATAGTTGTACACTGTTAAAAATGGGACACTGCCACCCCTCAAAAAAAAAAAAAAAAAAACTAAATTACAAATCAAGTAGCCTACTTTTACAATAAGAAACAGCTAGTAAGACGGCATTTTTCTAGTAGACTTCATTCTAAAACCTCCACAGGAGAAATATCTATTTCTAGGCATCTGTTTGGAATTGGCTTCCTGCAGAAGTAAGGCAGCAAGAGACTCTTAAACTATGTAGAAACAAAATAAAAGAACTACTGTTTAAGGAAACCAAATGCTCTTGCTTCCAATAAAATGCCTAGTCCTTCCAGATCATACTGTGGCCACGTCTTTCTTGTAAATATGTATTTTTAACAAATGACAACTGGTTAAATGTCTACTTTAATTATGCATGCTGTAAATAACATTACTTGCATTTATAATTGTAAACAGCACACAAATGTCTATGTACTATGTACAAATCTGTGTATTCTTTAGCCTTTGCATCATGGTGCCTGGGTGATGGCTGAAATGGGTCTGTTGACTAGTCCTCTCAACTGGTTATCAAACTGAAATAAATAAATATAACTCAAGAGATGATTATATTAGCATAGAGTAATGCAGGGAAAAGCCTGTGAATGAGAGGCATAGTGGGACTGTGCTCCCTGCGCCATGTTGTTAATTCATTTTCATTCAGTTTTTTTCTTAGTGACATGTAACATTGTTTTATTTTTTCCTGTTTTCAGTACTGTTTTTTTTTTCCATTTAGGACTAAGTAATTTGGTTGCCTTTTAGCCCATGGATGCTGTTGATTACTGCTCTTTCAGCAAGAAGACTTGGTTCCTTTTTCCAGAAATCATAAAGCTTAGTGAAAGAGGCTCTTCTTAGGGGACCTTGATTTTCAGGAGCCCAGTATACATTTTTTTTATTCAGTCTTCTTGTAATCTTGAACCCATGTACTGATAATGGTTGCAGTCTCTCCACTTTCCAACAGTTCTTAGCAGAGACAAGATCTATATCTGATGCAGGCATGAGCAGTCTGCATGCCTATGATAGACCTGATAGCCTATTCAGAGACATTCAGAACAGAGAATACTAGTATACACTCAGTCTGCCTCCTCATGTTCATCTAGACTTGAGGGAAGGAGCTGCATCTTCAAGATCTGCAAGTCCAGCAGTGCCAAAAACACCCACTCAAGAGACCTTTCTCTTTTCTGTAACATAAATAGAACATATCAGATAAGTATCACAGAGAATTTCACTTTGTTGGAGTCGTCTTCCTCTCTACATAAAACACAATCACCTCTCCTAATCTAGTCAAATGTAATCTGGATGAATTGATGGGAAACCACAAATTTGTTCCTAGACCCTTGTCCCTTATGGAAGCTGGTAACCTGTAAATGTTCTGCTGCTCTGGGTTATGTCATATTTAAATTACAATAGCAAAAAAAAAAAAAAAAAATTGAGGGGGATGCATGGCTAGGCTTCTAAAGATCTTGTAGGGTCGATAGCCTAGTTAGAACTTATGAACTTGTTTAGAGTTATGGTAAGTACCTCATATATATGCAGCATGTTTACTTCAAGATGTTACTGCTGTAGGACCTCATTAGTAAGAAAACATCATAATCAGTAAATCCATTTCCCTGCGAAGTGCACGAAGAGATAATGTAAAATGTACGACCAGGATGCTGTTTAAAGTGGCCCCGGACATCAAACTGTAGTGTAATTAGTAGCTGTTGTACCCATGTCATCACTGAAATTCTTATGGGTGGAGTCACCAGAGGTAAAGATTACCCTGAAGGAATGTCCTGCTCAGTGACTTGTAGACAGAGGCTTGCTTCATTTGTCATAACAAAACACAATGCACATGAAAAGTATTGATGACAAGTGCTGCATAGAGACCTCCAAATGACATAAAATGTTAAGTGTTATCTGTCACACAATAAAAGGACAGCTGCTTTTGCTCATCTGTTATATTGAACAGCTTTTAAATTGGTGACTTTTTGGATAATATTAACTCAGTGAGGAATGACCCATCCTTATTAAAATAAGTTCAGAAGCAGACAAGTCTTGTTGCTCTGAGATTTTGAGGCCCAATGTAACTGCTGTAAAAAGACATTCAAGGACAGGAGGATGAGATCTACCCTTCCGGCTGCTTTCAAGGGAATAAGAGTAAATTTCTACAGGATAATCTTCAAATCCCATGGTAGAACAAACAAGACATTCAGAAAGATGGTGAACAACAAATGACCACATCAGAAAGCCCTACAGAACTTTGGGGGAACAAAATATTGATCATTCTGTTCCTAGGGAAAGTTCGAAATGACGACATGTAGGCCCTACATATGTTAAAAAGATGAAGTCTGCATGTAAATGGGAAAGTGAATTTTTTGACACAAGTGAAGCCTAGTCATCCTTTTTCTTATGATAGTTAAAAATATCTGCCAGGTAGTCCCTAAGTGTAGAAGAAATTAGGTTCTCTTTTAAGTGGAAAGACAGAGTCTACAAAACTACTGAAGTGGGGGTAGATTCAGGTACTGAGAGTCGGGACCAAAAATGTTTCCACATTATAGAACACTTAAGTAAAGAATGAAGGCTTCTGTACCTCCTTCAGAATCTGTACTAGTCAGTTCCAAAGGACAGGGGTATGTGTTCCTGAGAGCAACAGGAAAATGTCTGCCCGTTACAGAGACTTTATGAAAGATGCAGCATCCTGAAGAAGTGAGAAAACAAGTTATTTGCATTTAGAGAGCTATTTTATAGGGCTTGTATTTTGGAAAAATGTGAGATCTTTGTAGTTCATTGACTTTTAATAGGCAAAACAGGATTTCATGATTTTGAAGAGAGTATTTGATTAATTGTGCCTAACTCCTGTGCAAATGATAAAGTAGGAATGTGTCTTTGCACTAACTTAGGAAAACAGTACATCTTGTCACTAGAGGAAAACTTGTCATTATTGCTAGAATCTGCAGTCATTGTAGGGCCTGAGTTTTGATGACAACTTAGATATCCATATAAATATGCATGGGCAGCTCAGTGACGCACCTCTTACTTAGGATTGTGGCCACATAACTGGGGTGCCCTCTCTATGGATTCTGCATAGCCTCCCTTTTTCCTTCTAGTATTTTTTATGTGATTAGGTTTTCTTCCATGTAATGAAGATGAGCTGTAAGTGAATTGGAGATCCTTTAAACTGCCAGTAGGTGCATGTGCCATCAGTGAGTGGGTGTGTGAATTTATGTAGGAATGCTACCCTATTTAGAAATCGTTTCATTAACCTGTGCTCCTAGAGTGCCTTCACAGGCTGCAACTCCCCCCTTGACTGTGAAATGAATTAAGTGGGTAATTGGAAAATGAATGAGTGAATGGATGGATGGATGCATGAATGGATGAATAAACTGATGAATCAATGGTCTTCTGCAGAATAAAGGCTGATTTTCTGCTCACATTGGTTCATCACCAAGCCATGGCATCTATGTGACCTTGTTAAGCCTTATTTAGAAGTGAGGTATTGATGAATTACAGAGAATGGCGTGCTAGATGAGGAAAATAGAAAACTCATTTTGCAATAGAAGATTGTGTTGCTTAGTGGTTTCTGAGTGTCATCATTAAAAACGTGCATGCTTTCATATCAGAATGCAACACACTCATTTGGATACCCCAGCTTTACTTCACTTTTAGATAGATGGTGTGGAAGTATGTGCAAAAAGAGAAGAAGTAAGATGTGTCAGGAAACTTAGTTTTGCAAACTTGTTAGTTACACAAATAATGAGCAGCCCTGTAAACATTTGAAATTTTTAAAAACATGATCAGATGCTACAGATTGCAAGCAGAAGTTTACCAAATTGTGTTTGATAAGTATACCAATGCTCAGACCCCCTTGGAAGAAGTCAGACAGGAATAGTATACTTGTGTTGATCTCTCTGATAGAAGTGCATTTTGCTAAAAGGTGGAAAACAGTTGCCTTTATTTTTTGTCCCGTCTTGACCTCAAGCACCACGTTTGTCTATTCCCCACTGCTTTAGTTGTACAATGCAGTGGTGAAGGCTGACTGCCAGAACCTCAGAAGTAATGGCACTACATGATCAGGCTCTTTGGTTTGTCCCCTATGTTTTACTCCCCTATGATGATCAGGCTCTTTGGTTTGTCCCTTATGTGTTACTATGACAACTGATTCTGGGTAGCATCAGTGTGAGAAACAAGTGCACACATTCCAATAACTGTAGCCTGCTGCTGACATTGACCTCTGCCACATAACAGGTACTTTTGCCTGCTGCCTGTAAGTGCTGTGGCTTGTAATGGGAGATGGCTTAGCAGTTTGAAACCCATTGACGAAGAAGTGCAAAACCCTATATGAACTTCTTTAACAGAAGATGGCTAGTTGCAAGCCAGAGATATCTCCGCAGCTAGCATGTGTCATCAGAGCCTATAGTTAATCTCAGGTAGCTGATATTGCACACAGGAGATGTCTGTCTGGCACTCTTCTTGCTTTTCACAAATATTTCCAGTTTATTCATTACAGCAGCATCTATTTAAAATGATGTAACTGTTAGGAGATTGTGTGTCTTTCTTGACAGTGCAATTACTGACATTTCATAAAGGCAAATATGTCCACTTGCCAGCTGATCTCCTCACGAATCTCAAGCTCATTTGATACCCTCAGCTGTCCCAGTTCCACAATTCAGCTCCGTCAGTAAATCATGCTGTCAAGGCAAAAAACTATTCCCCACATCAAAACTAAAGAGTTTTCTCTTGATCTGCTTATCCTGCCATATCCTACCTATACTTTCTTTTCTGGTATTATCCAATGACATACCCAACTCTTTTCCAATCAGTCATTCTTCCTTCTGTGTGAAAACAAATGTCAAACTGCTTTACCCTAAGGTCATCCATTTTCATCCCTCCCTTTCACTATAAGGCTTCATGAACTATAGAGTGCAGGACTCCAGCTGTAACTTAACCATTGTCTACTAAAATGCATTCTCGCCTTTCAACATCGGAATCCATTCCTAGATATGACCACCAATATCTGCATTGCCTTTATTGCTTCCTTTCACTTTTTGCCTGATGGTTTAACTTTTCTGTAATGATACCACAGGGCTTTCTCCTCTTTTGGATTTATTTAGTCATCCCTGTTCCAGTTGCTTGTTCTGCTCTATTCTGCACTTTAGATGTCATTCCTTATGAGTATTATTATTATACTAAAGATGGCACAGTGGTGCAGTGTTAGCATTGTCACCTCACAGCAAGAGGCTCTCCTGTTTGCTTCTCGACTGGAGTGCCTTCTCTGTGGAGTCTGCATGTCCTCCCTGTATTCATGTGGCTTCCTCCCACATTGCAAAGACATGCATCTGGAGCATTTCTGCCCAGGTCTCCACTGAAAATTGGCTTTGTTGCAAGTTGGACTGTCCCTGTAAACAAATGTTAAAAAAAAAAAAAATAAAATATTATTATTATTCCCACTGTCTATTGAATCATCAATCCCCTCTCAACCAATGGAGCAATTTGTTCCCACTCATTGACAGAGTCTATTATGTAGGTAGCTATCAGCAGTGGTTGTTTTCTTTTTCACTGCTTATACCATATACATTTGCACAGACTCATCAAAGCATGTGAGGGGTCATGTAGTGGGTTGGCCTTGGAGGCTGCCCTTTCACTTCTGGCAATTGCATTCCTTCCAAACAGCCCCATTCCTCCTCAAGAGGCATGAGAGCTGGTTTCATCTGTCTCTACCAAGGAAACTGCCTTTGCACCATGTCCCTCTAATGAGTGCAGTCCTCCCCGGCCCCAGGCGATGTGAGTGGGTCATGCTCTTTCATTCCGACTGTGATGCCCCAACACTGGCCCAGTAATCAAACAGCCTCAGTCCTCACCACTACCACCAGTGGGGGACGTATATTGGGAGAATGACAAGTTACACATACAGTATTTCCAGATGCAGCTCTCTGCATCAAGTGCAGTTTCCATTAAGAGCGCACAGAGACCACAGTCAGTCTGGGGCTAGGTTCTCCCTCTTTCTCCAGACCCCAGTAAGACTCCCCATTGGCACAGCTGTCTCAGCTGAGTGCTCAAGACAAGGCCTCCAGCACCCTCTATGTCCAACCAGTGCTTCATGTCCCTGCCGAAGTAGCTGACACACACACTGTTAGAGATTTGTTTTACACACACATGCACACAACTGGGAAAGGCTGGCACAGGTTTAATAGCTATGCCCCCTTTTGCCCACACTATAAGGTAGTTATCACTGCCACTAGCCACATCCTTATCAGCTACTTTAAGGCCCTTAACAAAGGGTGTCCAATCTTAGTGTGTAATGTTACTATCAATACAAATGGTAGTTTGACCAAGGGCCAGGCTCTTAGGAGTGGCCTGCACAGTGTCACCAAATAAATATGCAAGTATTCCCAGAATTTAAATTTGTGTCACAAATATTAGCAACAATGATAGATTTAAATATATTTATTAATAAATAATAAAAGAATAAGAAAATACTCAGTATATAATCACAGTTACATCAGAGTTCAAAATCACAGGAAATATTTAAAACAACATTGCAGGACAGGCTCAAATAAATAAAGAAAAACATTTAAATTAAGCTCAGCTATATTCCTGACTTACTTACAGAGCAAGCAGGCAGATGTGGTGAGTGCATGTTCTTGTCAGGTCAAAGACAAAATACAAAATGTGCAGTCTCTCTCTCTCTCTCTCAGAGAGTTCTTAAATTAATATCCCAAATATTACTTGCTGGGATTCTTGCAGAATGACATAATTTCTTGTCATCTGACTTTATCCAGGGTCAAAATCCCCACTGATGCAGTTGGTAGCATTTAGCATCTACCTTCGAAAACACATAAACAAGGGCATTTCTTAGATCTAAGGCAGATCCTGGAAGTCATAAAACAATAAACACTTCCAAGACAATACAAAAAACTTCTAGTTTCAGACATTGTGTCTGTTACTGCGAGATAACATCTTTTGTTTATGGCCCAGCCTTAAAGTAACTTAATTTCAACTATTCTTCTGAAGTTTTGCAAGTTAATTTCCTGTGTTCCATACTCCCGTTAAAATATATACATCTAAACAGTTACAATAGTGCATATACATTTCTGCTCAGTACTTTACAAAGTATCTCTTTAGCACACATCTGTACGATATGACATACAATTCTAATATATCTGTAACACAAGCATCTTACATGAAACATGTTGACATTCACAAATGACACATAACCATTCACAAAATTCCAGACAGCTGTGCTGGCAGTATCTCCTTTTGTTACACTTCTATATAAATCATGTTAATATTCACAAATGACATACAATCCTTTACAAGATTCCAGCTAGCTGGGCTGGCAGTATCTCCATTCGTGACACCTACCTCTGTCTGTCTGCTCCACTGCTGGACCTACAAAATAAACCTTAGCTACCTGCGTTGCATTAAGGGCTCCATCCTTGTGTGCCACTTAGCCAGGTGTGTGCAGCCTTATTATACTTGTTGAAGCACCATGCTTTAGACTACACCTGCAGTCCCCATAGAGCTTTGTTATGCTTGCTCCTTCATCTGTCTTCACTTTTATCAGACTAAATGATTTTGCATACTACTGTTCTCACCTGTTTCCTTGGTGATTACTGCATACTGAAAGATAAAAGTCAACATAAAATAATGAATTTACATAAAACGCTGTGGTCCTGAAGGGAAAGTTATTCAAATAAAAAAATGCTCATTCTGTACAAATGGAGATGGCAGGTAGAGGAGTGTACATAAGTAGCAGATAAAAGATGTAATATAGGTAGGTAATAGGCTATTGGCCCTAGGGCCTATACAAGCCTAGCCAAAATGTATTCTGGCTTTTGCCACCCAAGAAAATTATTTTCCTGTGCCCCTGTCAAGCAGAGCCATAGAAGTGATCCCCAGGGTGAATTTCCTATTACCCATCCAATCATCAAGATTTTTCTTGAAGATTGCTAATGAGGAACTCTGTTTGACATAGATAGGTAGTCTGTTCCAGAGTATGGGAAGTCTCTGGGACAGGAATCTATCCCTCCAGCATGTTCTGTTTATTGTGGTGACAAGGTTTAGGTCCGTAGCACATGTAGCTTGGAGGGATTGGGATTTCTTTAAGTGGAGCATGTCCAACAGCTCTGGGTTTGACATAGCTATGTATGTTAGGCAGAGATCACCTCTGAGTAGGCGATATGCGATGGAGTAAAGCTGGAGTTTTTTGAGACGGTCTGCGTAGGGCATCTGTTCGAGGCCAGTAATCTTCTTTGTGAGGTATTTCTCCAGCCTTTCCAGTTGTTGTAGATGTCTTGTGAGATACATACCAAAAGGGGCGTTGTACTCTATAATGGGTCTAATGAGTGATGAGTAGAATATATTTGTTAACAAACATAAATAAATAAATAAACTTTATATCTGAAGTAACAAAGTACTTTTTACTGAGAAGATAGTTGGACTGTGGAGAAACGTTTTGAGAACCTGGTAGAGTGCAGGTCTCTGGACACAATATTGTTGATTGGTGTGTGCAAATGAGGAGGATTGAAAGGGAAGGGGAAGCAGCGTCTGCATATAGATGGGCTGCAACAGTTGAGACACGTGGTCAGCCAGGCACTTGATAACATACATATGTCTGAAATTTATAGTCACTAATCATGTAGGTTAACTGGATGTGATGAAAGCAAAGGTGCTCCTGAAGACAGGAAAAAATGTATTCATTGTTATTTTAAAGCATTCTGTCTTTCCCTTGTAGAATTCAGTAACTTTGGTGATATAGAGATCAACAAGTCATTTCCATGTCACTAGGTCATATAAAAAAATACCACATACAGATCATGTTTCAGCATTGTATTTAGCTAACATTGTTTCAAGAAGAGACAATAACTGCACTTTAAACATCAAGTTACAATCTAAAAATATGGCAGTCAGGCTCTATCTTGTAAGAATTTTATATGTGTGGACTATTAATGGATCATGAAGCCTTAGGCAGACAGGTTATTTTTTGTCACAGGGCCAATGACCACTGTTACTGAGCAGTGTATACTTTGTGTAATGGCCTATAAAGGAATTTTGTGCTCAGACTCTGGCTGAAGTCATTACATGATTTATGTGTAACCTGCCCTTGGAGCAGACAAGCACGATCAAAGATTGAGGCTAACAAACACTTGATCATGCCTAGCAAAAAACTAAGGAAAGAAGGGGGATGAGAGGAATGATCTGGGCTCACCATAGTGTCAGGGTTCGAAATGAGTGTGTGGATTATAGAGTAAAGGACAAAGAAAGTAGGGGTATGCCTAAAAACAAAATAGAAGATAGAAGACTAACAGGCTTAAATAAATAAGAGATATATCGGAATTAAGGAAGTATTTTTATTGAAAACATAGTTGGACTCTGGATGTGAAGTAGTGCAGGACTCTAGACACGTTAGTGGACTTAATTGTGTAAAAGAGGGGAATCAAAAAGGAAAGAGAAGAAGCATCTGTATATAGATGGGCTGCAACATCTGGAACACAGCTTGTGTGCTGAATGTCAGCCAGAAACGTGATGGTATATATATATATATATATATATATATATATATATATATATATATATATATATACACATATAATATGTTTTCTTCAAAAAATGTTGCTGTGGTTGACATTATCTCTTACCCCGAGGTACAGCAACCTCAGAGTTGTGTACGCTTAGTTTGGAGATTACTTCACAAAGCCCTCTGTGTAAAGTTATGGGTGGGAGGCTTCCCTCTCAACTTCCATCCCCAGAAAAAAACATGTTTCTGTAAACCATATTTATCACTGTTTTTTTTTTTTTTTTTTTTCGGGGGGAGGGGGAATCTGTCTCAAATCTGCAAACATCCTTTTTTAATGGTATCATGACATCCAAATGGGTGGACTACATAGCCCACTGTATTTCTTCTGGAAGTTTGCTGCAACATCTGGAACACAGCTTGTGTGCTGAATGTCAGACAGAAACTTGATAGTATATATGTCTACAATATGGATTCTTTCAAAAAATGTTGCTGTGGTTGAGATTTTCTGTTACCACGAGGCACAGCAACCTCAGAGTTGTCTACACTTAGTTTGGGAATTACTTTACAAAGCCCACTGTGTTAGGGTATGGGAGGCTTTCCTTCCATCCCCACCCCCAGAAAAAAAACAAACGTAAACCATATTTATAACTGTTTTTCTGGGGGATGGTGGGATCTTTCTCAGTCTGCAAGCATCCTGTTTCGATGGTGTCTTGACATCCAAAAGGTGAACCACATAGCCCACTATATTTCTATTGCCTAGTTTGCAGGTTTGCAGTTAACAAGTTCATGCTATGAAATTAGCTTTTAGATGACAGGAAGTTAATGTTTTGCAGGGAGTTCATTTCAATGTTTTACAAGTTGAACTACCTTCTGTGTCTGGAAGAAATGACTAATAGCAAACATCTGCAGTGCAGTCAATTTTTTTTCCTGCAAGGTACGGATGAACTGATGTTTAACTTTTGTCTCCAGAATTTGACAACTACCAGGCTTGATTTCTCACTATGGCATAATTTTCCATTATTCTTTCCACGCTTGCTTTAACGCGGCTAGGTGTTAACACACTGACACTGTCTGCACAGAGCAGGCACAGAATGCAGGAGACAGTTTTAGAAGAGTACGAATCTTAACGACTATAAGAACAGCTTCAGATCTTCTGCCTAAAGAAACATTTGTATCATGTGAAAGAAATATCATGTTTGCTGGTGATAAAAGAATTGCAAACAGTCTCTAAATAGACTTTTTAGCTTTTTAAAGGGATTTTTATTTGCTGCTTTTCACACTGAACATTCCTGTCTGAAATTCCAGACTTTACACTCATTACACTTCTTTGTGCATGTGTTTTGTTCTGTAATGAGTCTGCCTTTGCTTTTAAATGATAGCCATTGTTAGAGTCTGGGTTTTACAAATGAATGGAAGCAGGTATAGCAGACTTCTACCAACACCCAGGCAGGAATATGTGTTTCAGCTGCTTTACTAAACATAACATTCCTGGCAATATAGCATAACTGCAATGCATTTTCTTAAAAATATTAAACATTTTGTTTATTGTCTTTATTTATTATTTGGCTATTACTAGCTTTGAGACATAGTCCCTGCAGCTCTGAAATAGCATTTGTTTTTGTATGTCCTGCTTGCCATTAGCACCTCACATTATGATAATGATGTATCCCTTTCCAGGGGTGATTTGTCTTTTGAGAGTCTGCTACCTTAATGCCCAAACAGTGGGAAGGACAGCTTGCGAGTTGTTAGCCATCCGTAACAGCTGGCATGTAAGGTGTAATATACAGACAACTCCTTCTCTGTCTGGCACTTGGCATTTACATAATGCTGGCAGCTCCATTCTATGCCAAACTTTTAATTTTAGAATGGTAATGAAGGGGGGGGGGGCTTAAACAGGAGGGCTCTAACATCATCTTTGCATAAAATGTCTACTTTTTCTTACTGTTGAGCACCACAAGATTCTTTGCAGTATAGTATAATAAAAATATTTTCTGCAGAAATAGAATCATTCTATTTAAAAGTATGTGCTGCCAGACCATCACATTGCACCAATCCTGTGTTTGATTCCAACATCCTCCATTTTCCTTCTTTGTGACTGTAAGCAGATCACTTAACCAGACATTGCTCCCAGTTCACCCATGAAAGGGGACTGTATGTCCAATGGGCTTACCCAGGTAACATTTCTTTGACTTGTGCAGTCTATCAATCCCTCATCTAATCCTCTTATTTCCACTTGCTCTTTCTGATTTACCACCCAAGCACGTCATCATAAGGTAAGATCTCCCATTTTTTGGAGGGATTTACTTTTCAGAGCCATACTCTCTTCTGGACAGATTTTAATTCTTGTACTTTTTTTTGGCAATGGGGTAGGTCAAGAAGCAGAATAGACTACAATAGATTTTGTGGTTTGTAGTGTATGTCATAACAGCAGTCTTGTCTGTTGCAGTTTTCACATATATACTGCCTGCAGTTCTGGGTCAGAACAAGAATAAGGTTTCTCACCATCTATTCACCAAATATCTTGATCCTTTTAGCAGATCATCATGGGGTAGCCTTGCAGCAGAGTTTGGAACATGTTTTAGGCAAACCAGGACTGGTGACTTATTCACATCCCACCAACTTGGATTGGTTGGGATGTGGGCACAGCTTGATCAGTCCATTCCATGGATCTGGCATTTTCAGAGATTTTATTTCTTTCTAGTTTTGATAAGTTGGTAACTCGGTGAGAAGTATCTACTTTCGGGATTCTGGAGTACAGTTGTTTGGCTTTATCTGTTTTTTACTGTCCATCTAAGGCCTCCATATTTTTCCTTAGTTGGTTTATTCACCTCCCCATTCAATTTACACATAAGTCTCAGTGAGACCGGTTTTCCAACAGGAAAATCATCATAAGTCTGCGATAGTGCTGTTATATTCCCAGATGATTAGGTTGATTTATTTATTTATTTTTATGACGCATTTCTTCTCACAGATGGCCGTTAGCATATACTCAGTAAGGCTGATGGCTGACTGCACATCCGTCACTTAGTTAACACATGAGTGATATGGTGGTTAGGTGCTGCTGCAGCAGGGAAAACAGTACCTTTCCCTTCAAGGATGTGAGCTTGTACTGCACCTCTCCTTTCTAACCCCCATGTTCCAACACACAGCTTGCTAATCAAGCCTAGGCTTCTGGCAATACAGACAGTTCACTGAACTCTTTGCTACTAGACTGGTAAAGTATTAGTTACTTAAATGATTTCTCTGGTATCCCATAATGTGCAAAAGGAAGCTTTGTGAAGTGAACCCATATAGGAGAGTTTCATCTTTAGGCTACACTGACAGAATAACACTAATCTTTTTGGAATATGAACCTATAGCTCTAATGTGTCCTCTGATAATATTACAAGGATACACAGTAAATCAATTTTATTTCATACATTTATAAACTGAGTAAGCAGCACCCTGTACACAAATGTCTCTTTTCAGGGGCGACCCAGGAGCAATGTCCAATTAAGTGACTTACTTAATAAAGTGATCAAATGGAGGTGGAAAAAAATCAAACCTGGTATCCTTTAGTCAAAAGAAGTAGCTCAATAACAGTTTACAATTTTAATTCTGTCTGCTTTCTGCCTATTTGTATTCTGCTCTGCTGACCCAGGGCCATTCACAATCATTAAAGTACTTAGTACAGTAACTCTTTAATACTTAATTTATTTTTACAAGTGGACAGTGTTCTGTCTACTGGTAATAATGAAATTTGGTGTTGCCAACCATTTATTTTCCATATGGGACCCCATCCATCCCAACTACAGCTACTGTAGTGCTGCAATTAATTCCCAGGTCACTTCTCAGAAGACAGCAGGCACAATATACGGTCAGCATTACTGACATTTTTGTACTAATGTCCATGGGAATGTTAGTAAATGTGGGAATTGGTTTCTAATGATGAGCTTTCCCCGTGACTCTGTTCTGTTGTTGCATATTGATTGTAATTTACCCCTGAATGGAGGAAGAACATTACAACAAACTCAGACTGCCTTACCTCTCACCTGTAACAATTTCTTACCACATTTCTAGGGATGTCTAGACATGGCCTTGTATCCTTTTAACATGGTATCTCTGCCAGCAGTCTTACTTCTAGCTAGTCATAACATAATACATTGCTAGATTGACAAAACATTTCTATTATTTCTATATTGAACTTAGCTGAGACAATTAACTAGAAGAAGTCTGTTTTGATAGGTAATCTGAGAGTGTTACTCTAAGAACAATTGTTAGCAATCCACAACAAGAATTAAAAATTAGATTCAAAATGCTGAGATGGCAAAAAAATATTTTTTTATGGAAACAACCAAAAAAAGAAATTCAGAAACATATATGCATACTGCACAACAATAGTAACAAAAGCTGTTATTAAGGTTTGTTTTCTATTAAAATTATATCAACTCATGTTGTAGCTTGAATTGTAATGATTTTTTAGTGATGTTTAAAAAAGAATAGCAAATGATGGGAAATCCCACAGTAGTATATGAAGGAGGAAAGTGTATTTGAAGAAGAGGGTCTGTGTTTAGCCATTGAATTAATATTACATCGAATGGCTGAACATCGAACATTAGACATCAAAGTAGACTTTTACTGAACAGTCAAATCTTCAAAAATGAATACATTGAATGGCCATAGTTGGCCAACATAAATGAACCCAACCTATTACTTACTATCTGGCAATGTAGCTGTAACAGAACCTACCCTTTCCCCAATTTAGTGTGACCTTGGAGTTGGTATATATAACTAGCAAGGGGTGTGGGGGGGCAAAGCCCTCCACATGACCAATGTCCAGTGTTCACCATATCCTTTTGTTTTGGGGTGCTGCACCCACCCAGACCCCCGCTAATTATATATATGCCAACTCCAAGGTCACACTAAATTGGGGAAAGAGCAGGTTCTGTTATAGCTACATTACTGGTTAGTAAGTAGTAGGTCGCAGTTTGTTTATGTTGGCCAACTATGGCCATACCATGTATTTCTTTTTGAAGATTTGCCTGGCCAGTAAAAGTCAATTTCGATGTCTAATCTTCAGTGTACATCTGTTCAATGTAATATTAATTTGATGGCTGAACACAGACCCTGAAGAAGACACACTGGTGTATTGTAATCTAATAATCTGTTTTCAAGTGTAGGCTGACACTGCACAAGTATCGAAGGAAAAGTAAAAAAACACACCAAGATACCCAAGTAATAAATATTCAGGGCAATAGATAAGGCAGTATGGAGAAGTAGTTCATTGCTTCAACAAGGCTTAACAAATCAGAGACCATTATGACAACCCCTTTGGAAAACTGTTGCTTTCCCAATAAGTTTTTTTGAGTTCATCACAGCTAATACATGCTATGTTCTCTTGCAGACTCGGTTTGTTTGCAGTCTAGGGCTGCACATGGTTTGTTTGAAGTAACCCTGTCTACACTTCCCTTCTGTGTTTTGTTACTTTTTATGAATATCTTCAGATAACTTATCTCCATGACTTAATTGCTAAAGATGGCTGACTTTTCTCCTTGTTTAATACAAAATGTATGGATTCTAGAATATCAGTATGTGTAGCATTAATGACGGAACACTAAAGCCTGACAGAAGTTCTATAATCCTGACCTGCAAAGCTCGGTGGCAGATGAAATCAAACAGTTGAAGATGTTGTGCTGTTGGCTGTTTAGTGCTAGAGAGTAAGGCAGTTGATAAGGACAATTTGTTTGAAAAAAATAAATTTACATTGACACCATTTTTTCATCACATTGTCCAGAATTTGGTTTGGTTGAATGTCACGTTGAATGAAAGGACTGTCGGTCAGTGACCTTAGGGTTTACATTTGGTATTTGGTTTGGAGTAAGTAAGATATGAAGTTTACAGATAGGGTTATGATTATGGTTAGGGTCAGGATTTTTAATAGGAACAGGATGGTGTTGTTCTTTGTATGGAGTATTTGGTGTGGATTAACTTCAACATAAACCCTATGAGTAACTCTGTGTATGTGCTTGGTTCTGTATTTTGCATTTTCAGTGAGTTGTGCAGCAGTTAAATGTTTTTGCACTTGCTGATATCTGATTGTGTATTTATCACCTAATCTTTAATGATGTCAATGTCAGTAAAATCCTATAGTTTTCAGAGTGGTATCTTGCTTCTGATTTTTTATTTTTTTTACCATGTTCTTCCTATAAAACAATATTTCATTCATTTATTCATTCACTCATTCATTTATTCTGTATCTACTTTACCCTGCTCAGGGTCATGGGGGAACCAATTCCCATCCCAGTAATCAGTGCAAGTAAGAGAACTGATCTTGGGTGGGGTCTACAATACACATGTTCCCACTACACACATGTATGGGAAATTTAGTAGATGATCAGTTCAGTCAATGTCATATCTTTGAGATGTGTGGGATGGCAAAGCAGATCACCTGATGTAAACCCATGTGGAGAAATGCAGAACTTGCAGAATCTTTGTAGTAGGTGCCCCAATCAGGAAGTGATCAGGAGTAAGAAAAGCCATAATGCAATAATGTCAAGAGCTGCATCACTGAGCCACACTATTATAGTTTTGATAATTATGTTGCCTGAAATACATTTCCCAAAATTCTAATGACTTCATTTATAAATAACTTTGCAGCTTTCTGACACTATCTGGTATTTGTCTGAGTTCCTTACCACATCATCTTCATTTTTAATTTTAGGAAATTTACCATCTACTTAATTTGCTGATGTCCTTCATGGATGCATCTGCAGTCATAACAAATGGGTTGTCCTGTCGTCAGGCAGCCCTTCGGTCGGCCGGATTCCAAAGTCTGGGTCCGGCTTCGGCTGATGTCGCACTTCGCCCGACGTCATCTCTGCTGGTCTTCGGGTATAAAGGCATCAGCCGATGCCATTTTCCTCCGTCTTTCTTGCCGCGTGGCACCCGAAGCAGAAGCTGTTCGCAAGTGCCGGTCGGTCCGATCCAGAGATTACTACTACCGAATACTACTTCGAAGACTTCTAAAAAGCTAAGTACCGGGGACTCTTTCTTGCCTCAGCCGATGTCAGAAAAAGTCAATAACTGTTTAACTTGTGGGAAACAAATACCTCATAAAGATTTCCACTCTTACTGTCTGCCTTGCTTAGGCCCAGACCACGACGTAGCAGCCTGTTCGGCCTGCGCTTCCTTCAACCGACGAGCGGCTCAGGCGTCGGTCGGAGTTTGCTGAACAATTTTTTGGGCCAGACTTTGTTTACATTATGCCGTCGGATCCTCTGACTACCCAAATTGTTAAAAAACGCAAGGAAAAAGACCGACACTCGCGGTCCGCTGTTTCGGCCGAAACCACGGTTAAGCAAGCCGCGAGTGTCTCGGTTTCGGCCGAAACCGAGAAAACTGGTCAATCCTCAGCCGAATCCATGGCTACTACTGAGGCTCCTGCTACCTTACCTGAATCGGCCTCAGAAATTTTGCCTAAAATTGTGGTTTCTAGTGAGTTATCAGACACCATCCCTTTGGATGTTTCTACCCCAGCACGTGGTGCTGCTAGACCCCCTGCAGCCATGTCTATCAAGGCCTTTGCCAGGGCTAAAGCAGCCAAATCTGCTAAGTCAGTGCCTGTTAAACCTCCCTCACACAGGCCCACCTCTAGTTCACAAATGCTTACTCTGGCAGAAGATTTAATATCCTTAATTAGGGGATCCCAATCTCACCCAGACAGGGCCTCTCAGCCCCAGAAAAGAGACCTAGGACAGAGCCCCGAGCCAGTGTCCTCTGATGATTCTGCGGATGACTCGACTTTACAGAACAGCCAGAGGATCCTTTTCTACTTATGAAGACTCCGATGCTGAAGAATCCATTCCAGCTGCCTCTCCACCAGAGGAATTTTCCTTTGGGGAAACCTTACATGCCATGAGAGAACAATTTCAATGGCAGGGACAAGATTTCTCAGATTCAAGAAAAAGGCTTAGGACCTTTCTGCATTTACCACAACATAGGCCCTTAGCTATACCTCCTGTTTTGCCTGTTGTGGATGATGCATTTAATGATGTCTGCACTGCTCCTGATTCTTTACCTCCAGCCCCTGCCAAACCTGATAGATTTTACAGGGTCCCAGACACTCATCACCACCTATACAAGGCCCCACTGGCAGACCCCAAAACTATTTCCCAGGGGCCTAAGGCAGTAGCCTCGACCACAGCAAAAAACCCTATTCCTTCAGAAAGGGAATCCAGGTCCTTGGACAGATGGGGGAAAAAAGTTTACACCTCTGCTACTCTCTCAGCTAGAGCTTTAAACTGTCAGTTTCACATGATCCAATACCAAGAGTTTATGCTTGATCAGTTAACTAAAAAAGTATCCTCTGATGAATCTATAGATAAGAAATATGTATTAGAAATGGTGAATAACATACAACAGGTTAGTAACCATTCCTTAAAATGTGGCTATGATGCACTGGAGGCTTCATTTAGATCAGCCATGACTGGCACAGTGATAAGAAGACATGCATGGTTGAAAGAGCAGGTCTTACTGGATCATGTTAAAGCTAAGCTATTAGATGCTCCTATGGATAAGGCCAGTTTATTTGGTACACCTGCCCAGCAGGTAATGAAGAAAATGGAAGAAAAGGCAAAATCTGTACAAACAGTTAAAGATTTCTTACAGGTTCAGCCCCCAAGGTTTAGCAGGAACTGGCCTGCCAAAATTGGTCCTTTCCTGACTCCGCAAGATCCCAAAGGGGCAGGAATAGACGCTCCAGAGGCAGAAATCAATCCAGAGGAGGTGCCTACAGAGGACGACAGTGGCAAGGTAATAACAGAGGCACAGACACAACCACTACCACTGCAACAGGACAATCACAGTGACTTGGCTCTAACTCCGCCTACCAGGGAGCAAATAGCAGCACCATTAGGCGGAAAGTTAGCCTTATTTTCGAAAAATTGGCACTATATCACAAAAGACAAGTGGATTTTGCAAACCATAGACCAAGGCTACCGGTTCCACTTCCACACCTTACCAGTAAAAAGAGGAATGCCAAACCTGCCTCCAAATCAGAAATTAGAAGCTCTACAGCAGATAATGAAATTAACAAAGATGAGAGCTGTGGAAAGAGTACCAATAACAGAACAGGGCAAAGGATTCTATTCCAGACTCTTCCTAGTACCAAGAAAAGAAAAAAGTTGGAGACCTATTCTCGACCTGTCCATCTTAAACACATATATCATTGTCCCAAAATTCAAAATGCTGACCCTACAGCAACTTCTTCCCATGCTGGGCAAGGAGTGTTGGCTGGTAACTCTAGATCTCAAGGAGGCATACCTGCACGTCCCCATTCGACCAAATTGCAGAAGATACCTCAGATTTCTTGCAGGATCAGAGCATTATCAATTCTCAGCATTGCCCTTTGGCTTATCTACTGCGCCCAGAGTATTCACAAAATGCCTGGCATCAGTAATCGCTCACTGCAGACTACAGGAAATCCAAATTTATCCATACCTGGACGACTGCCTGCTACAAGCGGACAACAAAAGCAAGCTGACAACAGATTTACAAAGGGTCATTTACTTGCTACAAGCCCTGGGATACACAGTCAATTTTCAAAAATCAAGGCTGATACCATCCCAAACAAGAACATTCTTGGGCGCGGAATTGGACACAGTAAAACAAATGGCATTCCTAACTGCAGAAAAACAAAAAGAACTCCCTCTTTACTTCTTGGCATTAACAAAACAGAACAAACTAACAGCAAGAAAAGTTCTGCAGGCCTTGGGCTTCATGGCATTATGCATAATCTTGGTCCCACATGCCAGACTGCATATGAGAAAACTACAGTGGTACCTAAAGAATTTATGGTCTCAACACAGGCACAGCCTAGAAGCAGAAATACCACTAATCCCATGCCTAAAACAGGAGTTCCTATGGTGGGCTCAAGCATGCCAGTCAAACCCAGGCCTATCCTTCCACAACTTTCGAACAAGCCAAACAATCACAACAGACGCCTCAGACCTAGGATGGGGGGCGCACATGCTGGACAAATGCGTACAAGGATTGTGGACTCAGGACCAGCTGCACCTGCACATAAACCCAAAAGAAATGCTGGCAGTAAAACTGGCAATCCAAAAATTCAGACCATTCCTCAAAGAAGGCCATTTGATGATAAGGACAGACAACACCACAGTCATGTGGTACATCAACAAACAGGGAGGCACTCATTCATACCCCCTATGCAGAATGACTTTGGACCTATGGAATCTGGCACTCAGCTACAACATCCAGTTACAGGCAATATTTGTACCGGGAAAAGAGAACACCCTAGCAGACATGTTAAGCAGAACCACCTCGGATGCTCACGAATGGATGCTACACCCGGACATCTTCAAGACCATCACAAAGAAATGGGGAATGCCACAAATAGATCTATTCGCTTCCCCTCTCAATCACCAGCTCAAAAAGTCTGCACAAGGACATTCCACTCACTTGCATGGAAGGTGGATTCGCTCTACTTCAGCTGGAAAGGTCTGACAGCATATGCATTTCCACCTCTTCCTTTGATACACAAGGTATTACTGAAAATCAAAGAGGAACGTCCAAGGATAATCCTGATAGCTCCGAACTGGCCAAGGCAACACTGGTACCCATTGCTGAGGAGCATGTCTCAGGAGAAAATGTGGTCAATACCCCTGATGCCTTTGATGTTAACTCAGAACAACTACAGCATCATGCACCCAAACCTAAAAACTTTGCAACTGACTGCCTGGAACATCACATAGCAGCAACTAATCCAAATCTTTCCCAAAGGGTTAAAGACATTATCCTGGAAGCCCGCAGACCTTCAACAAGAAGGAACTATGCAGGAAAATGGAAAAGGTTTGTCATTTGGAGTGCTGAAAGAGGAAAAGATGTGTCGAATATAGATATTGCTAACATTCTGGAGTATTTGGCAGAGCTTCTACATACAGGCCTGTCCTATTCCTCCATCAAGATACATGCATCAGCTATCTCAGCAGAATACAGCTTTGATCCACCTGTCTTTTCACACCCTTTACTCAGGCAGTTCCTCAGAGGGATCAAGAATGTAAAACCTCCTAGGAAACCACCATTACCAGCATGGGACTTGAACTTTGTGCTAGAAAAGTTGACACTCCCTCCGTTTGAACCAGCAGCAACAGCAGATCTACAGCACCTGTCATGGAAAACTGCTTTCCTACTGGCATTTACCTCAGCAAGGAGGGTTTCTGAACTACAGGCCTTAATGGCAGTACAACCCTTCCTAATCTTCCATCAAGACAGGGTGTCCATGAGAACTAGTCCTACATTTATGCCTAAGGTGATATCCAGAGTGTCTTTAAACCAGGCAATCCACCTACCTACCTTCTTCCCCAATCCACAAAACAGAGGGGAAAGAATGCTGCATACCTTGAATGTACATAGACAGCTACGCTACTACCTGGACAGAACCAAAAGTAACAGAAAAGCTGACCAGCTTTTTGTAGCCTATGCAACAGGAAGGGAAGGAAAAGCAATTTCCAAACAGGCAATCTCCAAATGGATAGGAAATTGCATAAGATTCTGTTACTCCTTCCATGGAAAACCAATTCCACAGAACATAAGGCCTCATTCTACAAGGGCTACAGCCACTACCACAGCTTTCTTACGAGGAGTGGCAACCAAGGACATTATTGAGGCGGCTACTTGGACCTCCGTGCATACATTTGCCAAGCATTATAATTTACCTCTGTATTCTAGATCCCTAGCAGGGTTTGCCACTGCTGTACTGCAAGGGATCCTAACCACACCATAATTTCTTCTTCCTCCTCCCCTAGTTGGCTATGGTATTCTACCCATTTGTTATGACTGCAGATGCATCCATGAAGGACATAGTACAGTTTTGTACCTACCATAAATGTAGATGTCCGAACTGGATAGCATCTGCAGTCAGGATTACCCTCCCTCCTTCCCCTCTGTGGTACTCCTAGGGTATTTACCCTCCAAATAGCTAGCTGGGGGGGGGGGTCTCTTATGGTGTATTTGTTTGTATATATGTACATACATGCTTATTTTTTGTGTTTGCCTTCTATCCTTTTGGAAACATTGGCATTTATCCAAAATTTAGCCTTCCAAGAGGGCAACTGGCATCTGGGGCAAGAAACACTGAGGAAAATGGCGTCGGCTGATGCCTTTATACCCGAAGACCAGCAGAGATGACGTCGGGCAAAGTGCGACATCAGCCGAAGCCGGACCCAGACTTTGGAATCCGGCCGACCGAAGGGCTGCCTGACGACAGGACAACCCATTTGTTATGACTGCAGATGCTATCCAGTTCGGACATCTACATTTATGGTAGGTACAAAACTGTACTTTTTGTCATTTAGCTGTTTTTTTTTAGTATTTCTGTATTAATATATTCTGTAGCTGTTACTTTTTTTGAATAATCACATGCCTTGCTCTCTCTTCCTTTCATTTCCCCCGACAATGGGTGCTCTGTTGCTGTTCACTTCAGTTCTTCAAGGTCTTTTCAGTCTACCATTACAGCAGTAGCATTCACCATTTTAGACTTTCTTTTCTCTTTCAAACTGCCTTGGCATAATTTTTTAACTGCTCATTTGAATAAGTTAGCTTTCTAAAAATATTAGAAATAAAATTCTGATTGTTAACACCCTTTTATTTTTCAATATCAAGACAGCATAACCGATCCTTTGTAACCTCATATGAGAAACAAAAAAAAATCAGTAGTATTATTGATGCACTGAAAAAATTCTTCTAATTGCTTAATAATTCCTCTCCATAAAGTAAATATATCATCCAAAATCTTGTATATAGGGACAAATATGTAACATGTCCTGAACTAAACTCAAATTTCTTTCCCACTGTACGATAATATTAGCGAAGATTGGGGGCACAGATGGGCTCCATCACTTCCCCAGAAATTTAATGAAAATAGGCCCCTTCAAAATATATAAAGCTGTTTCTTAACATAATTTCGATTAATTCATTTAACATATTAATTTCTAAACTAGACAGCTCACTGGTGTTGGAAAGGAATTGTTTTAGTAAAGGCTTAAATGAGTGAATGTTAGGCAATGACCTGATAGTGATCTGGACTCAGTTAAAAATTTGGCCACGGAGTTGAAATATAAACTGCCCTACAGATGTTTTTTTTTTTTTTTTTTATGGTTTATAGGTTTCAAGTATAGGTTTCAAGTATTAGTTTGTTAGTTGAGTGACGGGGTTAATTGGGAAGGTACTAGTGGATGGTGTTGCTGATAGCTATGTAGGAAGAAGGGTTGTATATTATTTTGTGGGTAGCAGTAGAGGGGATTGTCATATTTGATTCCATTGATTATACCAGTGTCATGTTCTGTATCTTAAGGGATGAAATTAAGTATTTGGAAGTTTGTGGATTTTAGGTATCCCAAAAATGGTTGGGATAACTGGGTGCTAGTTCCTCAAAAAATTGCACATATCTATCATTACAAACCTCACATAACAGGATCTAAGATCTTATTTATGGTGTTATTTTTGGACATTTGTCTTGCGGGAGGATTGGAAATTTTAATTAGAGATCATTGTACCTTTAAGGTCACCATTTTTAATTAAGCTAATAGCCTATATAAAGTAGACATGAATACAAGGTTTCAGTAATACTAAGGTTTTTGCTCTTTTTATTGTAATAGGACAAAATTGTTAAACATTTTGACATTTTGTGTGCATCCTAACTTAAAAATATAAAGTATTTTTTATTTTACTTTGGGCCATGCTTCTTTGACTCCCATGAAAGGCTTCTGCTGTGCAGCTGAATTTAGTTACTTGTTTTTGGTTCTGTACAATTACTGCACCTGCTGTGTCATTTCTGAAAATGTTAAAAAAGAGAGGATCAAGGATGGAGCCTTGTGGGACACATTTACTGAATGATAGCGGGATGCCAGTAAGACTCATTTTACTGACTGATGTCTCTGTGACAAGTAGCTAGAAAGATATTTAACTGTAGTGACAGACAGGCCCAGGGTAGACATCTTTGACAGGAGTTTGTTATGGGAGACTGTATCAAAAACTTTTGATAAGTCTTAAAAGAGAGATGAGAGACATTTGTCATTTTCTCTAGCCTTGTTAATGGTGTCTAAAAAGGATACTAGTACAGTCAATTTATAATGATCTGGTCATAAGCAGTTTTTCTTGGAGAAGATTATGGAAATGTTATTTATGTATACACTTTTCCAATATTTTGGAGAGAGGGTAATATTTAAAAGTCCCTAGTATCTACTGCCGTACTCCCAAGTATTAGAGGCTTTACTTAATAAACTATGAAAGCAATGGCAGCCATCCCCACTCACACACATGTATTCAGGCATTCTTACACACACACACACACACACACACACACACACACACACACACACACACACACACACACACACACACACACACACTCTCTGACAATCAACATAGATCAAACCTCTCTGACCTGGTCTCACTCCCAGACACACTCACACATTTATACCTACATTTTATTTATTTATTTATAAAGCCTTCATCATACCTTTGCATAAAGGTGGCAATAATAACAGTACTTCAAACTTCCTTCCCATAGCTATCCTGTCCCCCATCTCTAAACTCCTAGAAAAGTGTATCCATATACAGCTCCTACCTTATCTCTTAGACAATCACCTAATGACTCCAACCCAACATGGTTTTAGACCCGGTCATAGCACGATGACAGCCCTCCTTTCCTTCTCAGAAACCATTAATAAAGCACGGGACTCTGGCAACATTGTTTCTACCCTGCTACTGGATCTCTCAAAGGCCTTTGACACTATTTCTCACAAACTACTTTTAACTAAACTCTCACAACTCAACTTATCACCTTCCTCACTGAATTGGTTCTCTAGTTATTTATCTAATAGATTTCAAGCAGTCAAATGGAGAAAAAGCCACCTCCTCATTCCTTAATACCCCTACAGGAGTCCCCCAAGGTTCCATATTAGGTCCTCTTCTGTTTAATATATTCATAAATGACTTCCACAATTCCATCCCATTTTCCAATATCATTAAATATGCAGATGATTCAACTATTATCTGCTCAGCCACAACCCTCCCAGTACTCCAAAAACTTACCAATCACTGAACAATGGATGAAAGCAAACCTCCTAGCTCTCAATGCCTCTAAAACCAAATTAATGATATTTACCCCTTCTAAATGCAACTCTTTCAACGCAAACTCCTTTTCTATCACCAGCAACAACAACACATCCTTGGAACTGGTGCCATAGACCAAGTTACTTGGGGTACAAATTGACAGTCAACTCAAATTCAACTCCCACATACAACTTAATATCAAAAAAACTCATCAAAAACTAGGCATGCTTTACTGACAAAATCGCTACCTTACACCCTCAACTAAAATCACACTCTGTTCTACATTCCTTATCCCCTCTCTTCTATATGGAGCCCCACTCCTAACTAGCCTTCTGTCTTCCCTCAAAACACAACTTTCCTCATGCTACAACAAAATAGCCAAATTCGCACACAGTCACAAAGCATCTACCCACCACTGCTCTTCTCTCCACAAACTCAACTGGCTTGAACTAACCAATCAACTCATCTATACTCAACTTTCTCTAGCTTATAAGCTCATTTTCAAACCCTCCCTTTGTCCATCCCTTTCCTCTGCCTTTAAAATGCATCTTCCCAACAGAGCTCTCAGAACTAATAACCAAAACCTAATTGAGTTATACAAACCTACTCGTCCCCCAGGTAAAAACCTCCTATCCTATGGTCTAGCACATCTCTGGAACTCTCTACCTCCAGCCATTCGTACCACTTCCAACCACTATTCATAACAATCTCTTCACTCTTATGTGCTAACCCAATGGGAATGCCCTTGCTCCCATCCATCTTAATACTACACTGCCTTACCTCCTCTCCCTCTTTTCCAACAACATGCTTGCTTCTGCCTCACAAGTAAGGACGCCTCAGTATTTTTTCAGAAATGTTTTCCAGTTTCTAGTCTATATCATCTGTAACTGTCTGTAACTGTCTTCTGAATGGCATTCTCTAACTGCATAATCTTGTAAATAATGCAATGTATACTTCTGTATTTTCTGTAATGTTCACCACCAGTTTGATGCTCAAATTGCATAACTTGTAAATATTGTCTCATGCTCACACTGCATAAGTTGTTAATATTGTTTGATGCTCAAACTGCATAATTTTGTAAACATCGTACCACACATTGTGACCCTTCTTTCTGGAGCTTTTCTCCCCAGGACTCCATTGAAAATGGGTTCATATTGGCCCAATGGACTATCCTGGTAAACCAACTACAAATAAATAAATAAATAAATAAAACATACACACACGTATTCATCTGAGAGGACATATATCTCTGCAGGCATGTATACAAGCAGCCACACTCTTACCCCCACCTCTCTCTACTACCTCTGTACAGACACTTACTGGTCATACCATTACACAGCCACTACAATGGGGAATACAGTTTTATGACTCTATTCATTAGCTTGGCTGGCCTTGCTCATTTACAAAGCTTAGAGATTTTCTTAATAACTGTTCTGTGTAAATCGCATTGTAGCCTCGCAGTAAGACATTGTCCTGTTCGATTTTCAGCTAGAGTGTCATCTGTGTGGAGACATGCGTGAATGGGCGTACCTTCGTTGAAGGTTGTGCATCAGGGCTGGCAACTCGGCATGTAAAAATCAACTGCCAATCATTAGCGGACCGGAGTTCCACTGTGGCGACCCGTAACCGGGAAAAGCCGAAAGAAACAACAACAACTTATCTGTGTAAATCCCTTTCCATTTCCAGGAACATCACATAGCTAATTACCATATGCCACTCCCCCAAAATGCTTCAATGCAGTGATGTTACAGATCATGTAGAATCACTGTTATGGGCCTCTTTCTGAATCAGAAAGTGCTGCTGCTTATGATAGTAGTCCATGTTAGGGATTAACACTGGCTTTGTTCCTTTCTGTAGGCCAGCACTTGAATAAAGGAGTATTTTTCTGTAAGACTTGTTTTAAAAAACAGTCTATATGAAAGCCAGTTATTTTGTGATTTGTATAATGACAGTGTTTTAGTTGTAACTGTAAACACATGTTAGTTGATTTTAATGTAAAGAAATGGTGTACATATATGGCTCAACTGCCCATAATTTTGCAGAAAGTCCAGATATTTACCTTATATTTTGTGGACTATTCCTTATGAAATTTGTGGGGTTTTTTTTGGCAAAGCATTGAAGACTGAAGTCACTGATGTTAGAAATTTGAGTCTCAGACTTTATATCCTTCAGAAAATGCATTCTAATGCAAAACCTGTCTCTGATTTTGGGCCTTTGCTCCTTCTTTATATTTTTGACTTTGTCCAGACTTCTTGCATTAGGAGGTTGAGAGATATGGTTACATGTAAAAAGGTATCTGTTATTATTTTGACGAAGTATATGCTTTTAAGTTTTAACTTATGACATGGTTTTATTTATTTATTTCATTAATCAACTTAGCTGGACCTCCAGTGTTTTAAAGCTGCTACTTTTATTTATTAAAAATACATTCTTTATCAGTGTTTCTCAAATTACTGTTGGGTGACATTTTTTGAATGCTTTAACAGGTAGACACCGTTTTCATAACTTTTTGCATTCTGGGAGATGTAGTGATAAAGAAATTGTTGCAGAATATAAGAAAAGATCTGTTGTACAAAAATAACTCATTTATGTTTTCTGAATGGACATACAGTATTTATTTATTCTTTACCTTTGCTGGTTAAACCACTAATACATTAGTCAATAAGCAGAGCTCTGTTACGAAGTTGAAGGAAATGAATTACATTTTGATGCAGTTATAAGATGATGGATAATCCATATGTAATGAAGTTCCATCTGTGACAAACAGTATATACCTGACTGTAATAGGAATGCAATAAGATGTTCAAAACATCTATTATGTGATTACAGTGTGGAGAAGGAACAATATAAATTAAGGATCAGATCACTGTTGAAGTGTAATTCTTCACATGGGAATTAGGAACAGGCAGGTAATTGTCATCAAGCTGGAAGTCTAGAGCTGCTGTTCTCCCTAGGAAGAGCCTGGGTCTCCTCTCCATGCTAAGGGCATCAGTTTAGCACTAAGTGGGAGAGGAGCACATGCTATCTTCAGTTTTTGTCAAAAGATAAATACAGCCCTCTCTGTATCAACACCAGCCAGATCACTTTGAGCATATCAAGTACTCCAGTCTGGGGAAATTAATTACTAACTTCCGAGTTCACTCAGATAACTGATGATCATTGTTGTTTTTTTGCTTGTGTGTTTTGACTGTGTTGTTGTTGTGTCTTTCAGCTTTTTCTGGTTAGGGGTCGCCACAGCGGAACTCCGGTCCGCTAATGATTGGTAGTTGATTTTTACGTGCTGAGTTACCAGCCCTGACGCACAACCTTCAACAAAGGTACGCCCATTCACGCATGTCTCCACGCAGAAGATGCTCTAGCTGAGAATCGAACCGGACAGCGTCTTACTGTGAGGCAACAATGCTACCGCAGCACCACCACCGCGGGTTGCGTTTTGACTGTGTACTGTAGAATATTTTGGTAGCCACTGACATCCTAACCAAATTACATAGAACTTTCTGGTATAAGAGGAATTCTCCTGAAACACTACCTCCTTGGGTGAGTGCATTTATCTGCTTGAGTACTGACCCTCAAGTCACCATTAGATAACACTGGAAATTATTTGACAAGGTGACTTTGCTCCATTGTGCTTAGAATCTTTGACATCTTTCTAGAACACACAAAACTTCCTTTATGTCCATCAATTTCATACCTAGAGAGCCTTCTACAGGCAAGGGTAAAAAGAAGTCACATAGGGAAAAGCATCAGCAGTAAAAAACGCATAAACTGAGAAAACTGATTGTAAATAATTCTTTTGTCAGATAGCTTGTGATCTTACTGATCCACCTACTCCTGCACAAGCCTAAGGGATCTAATGTCATAGTTGTGCAGTCTTGTTTGCCCCAGTCTTGCTGCCTAATTTTCCAAAGCCCTCACCTGTGTTAGACCCTTTGAGGACAAGTAGTGGATTCCAAGCAGCAGCACCAGAAATCGGACAGATCTCATTATAGTTAGTCATCTACTCCCAGGGCAGAGGTTGTCCTATGTAAATTAATGGTTTTTCTTCCCAGGTCATTAAAGCCCTTCTGTTTTGACTGAGAAATCAAAAGTGCTAGATGTGGCTCCTGTTATTTCTTGTATTCCCCAACTTACAGTCATTTCATCAATTTCATAAGTACCGGTGTCCAGCCTGCAGAGAGCAGCCTCACTGATGCCTGCTCCAGTGTCCAGCCTGCAGAGAGCAGCCTCACTGATGCCTGCTCCAGTGTCCAGCCTGCAGAGAGCAGCCTCACTGATGCCTGCTCCAGTGTCCACCCTACAAAGAGCAGCCTCACTGATGCCTGCACCAGTGTGCACCATATAGAGAGCAGCCTCACTGATGCCTGCTCCAGTGTCCAGCCTGCAGAGAGCAGCCTCACTGATGCCTGCTCCAGTGTCCAGCCTGCAGAGAGCAGCCTCACTGATGCCTGCTCCAGTGTCCACCCTACAGAGAGCAGCCTCACTGATGCCTGCACCAGTGTGCACCATGTAGAGAGCAGCTTGACTAATGCCTGCTCCAGTGTCCAGCCTGCAGATAGCAGCCTCACTGATGTATGCTACAGTGTCCACCCTGCAGAGAGCAGCCTCACTGATGCCTGCTCCAGTGTCCACCCTGCAGAGAGCAGCCTCACTGATGCCTACACCAGTGTGCACCATGTAGAGAGCAGCTTGACTAATACCTGCTCCAGTGTCCAGCCTGCAGATAGCAGCCTCACTGATGTATGCTACAGTGTCCACCCTCCAGAGAGCAGATAGCAGCCTCACTGATGTATGCTACAGTGTCCACCCTCCAGAGAGCAGCCTCACTGATGCCTACCCACATTTTGATTATATGATACTTGCTAAAGACTCATGACACCCTGGCAATGACCTATAACCCTCCTCATTAGGACTTCAAGCCAATCACTTCATGTGTCACTCCCCAAACCAAAATAAAGAAATTTCATTCCCTGAAAGTGGCATGCAGTTCTGATTGGAGGATAAGGAGGGTCTAGCCTACTCAGATCAAATAGAAATCTTTTTGGGTTATGTTGTGGATGAAGAGGACACTGTTACATTAGGATGTCTACCAAAATGTGGTTTCTTTGGAAAGAATAATTTTAGTGAGTGAGAAAGGAGTTACCAGGCTCTTAGAAGTCATATCTTAAACTCTTGGATATAGACCAGCCTAGGCCCGCTGTCATTCCACAGTCACCAAGACCTTTACAGATACATTTGAAAGTTCTTTAGCAGTGCATGTCTGCTAGCCACCACCCACCCCCAAAGAAGCCTGCCTGTTTTTTAAAGTACAAAAATGCAAATCTTTTAATATGAAATCATTAAGAGATATGCAGTAATTTCTGTGGACACAGATGGTGAACAAACATTATCAAAAGGCATCATCTCAGAAAGGGAAATCTGAGTATTTGCCAAGTTCTGAGGAAAAACAAATGTTTACCTTGTCCATCCTCTGAAGCAAAGTAATAAATTGCAAGAACCATATAACTCAGTTTCAAGGAGACATTCTTAAGCAAGGTGAAGATATGAGATTGGACATTCAAGAGCAGAGTGACAGACTGTTCTTAGTGACAGATACTGCTGTAAAAGTGGGGAATTCTGATTAAATGCAGGCATGTTGTACCACGGAGTCAG
The DNA here is from genome assembly GCF_019279795.1 of Protopterus annectens. NCBI lineage: Eukaryota > Metazoa > Chordata > Ceratodontiformes > Protopteridae > Protopterus > Protopterus annectens. The sequence goes on from NC_056734.1 coordinate 894,041,137, forward strand.
CCATAAACAGCATTATCAATAGGCATGCTTGGCTGAGGATTTGATCCCATCCCTAAGATACGAAAGAACAGTTATTCATTGCACCCATAAGCAAAGATCTGCTGCTTGGCCTTTCCTCCAGAGGCATATTTAAAATTGTGAAAGAGTAGGGAAAAACTATTTAGTTACTGAAATTGCCTTTTCACCCTCCCATTTCCAAGGTACAGCAGAAATTGGGTCTTATCTCATAAAACACCCTTGGCAGAATAATAGAAGCAGTAAACTTTGCTGAAAAAAAACAGCAGGCTTGGAGGGGTAGAAGAGGTAGGGATAGGCAACAAGGCAGAGGTAAGATTAGCGGATACTATTCTCTACCTAACTCCTTTCTCCCTCCTTTACTTATCTTCCTCCATCTTACATCCTGGGCAGGTAGGTTTTCTGTTTCAGGCAAAACTGGTTTGATCTGTCATTCCACCTTTATTAAGGTATGGCCTAATACTGGAACTTTGGGAAAGAGGTTACAAGATTAAATTCAGAAAACTCCCACTCTTCCTTGGGCTACTTCTTCTCATACCCAACCAGATAATTGTAGCTTTACTCAGTATTGATCATATTCTGAAAAGGGGGGGGCCATACAAAAGTCTTCAAGCAAGTGCACAGAAAAATGCACTCAAGGCTATGTCTGTGACTAAAAAATTATGTCCTCTGGAGTCCATTGTTAGACCTTTCCCAGGACAAACAATTGACAACAGCTCAAACACGTTAAAATGTGTGCATTACAGGTCCTGCTGCCATTACTTATAATTGATGCACAATTTGGGACACTGCATATTAAAGATGTCTATCTGAGTACCCAGTTCACGGGGACTACAGGCAGTTCCTCTGATGCATGATGGGGAATGAACAATCATACCTTACTACCTGTCATTTGTCCTCTTCATTGCTCCCAAGGTAATCACCAAATTCTTATCATCAGTGTTGTCCTGGGTGATTCAGTAGTTATATGACTGCTGTGTGTAAGGCAGCTCAGAGGAGGTGCTCATGAGACCCATTAGTACACTCTCCTCTGTTTCACTAACATGGAAATCTTTCTGAACTTGTAACCTCAATCTCTACTAAAGCCTTTCTGGCAATAGTAAAGGATTCCAGAATGGGCAGGCTGCCATTGCATCAGAAGAAAACACTTCTGCTACAACAGCCTTTTTTTTTTTATAACTTACATAGCACAGAAGAGTCACCAGACCATTAGCGACTTCTTAAAAGCCTTGGGCAACAGCTGTGATTCATTATTAAGCCACATGAGGAAAAAAAACACACATGCTTTATTCTGATGAAGTTTTGCACCGACAGACGAAAGCACTAAATAAAATTTTATATCCAGTGCTGCGGAATCCTACTTCTTGCCGTTTGTTACTCCTCCAACCCTTTTCTCCCATTATGCATTTAAACATTTCTTGAAAAGGAACCTTCATCTTAGGCAATGAAGGAGACCCCTGAGAGTTCATCATCATGACTGAAAAAGTTACACAGCCCTGTTTAAACCAAATAAGCTCAATAGCATTGAAATTTCTTTTTTGAAAAAACATTGTTTTCAATAGTTATCACTGTTGCCATACAATACTCTGAAATGTAATTCTTAATGTGCAGGAAGCCTTATATTTTCTTTCACCAGGACCTATCATATCCTTCTGAAGTAATCCTGATTTGTCTTATCAGCAATCTGTTTTCTTTCTTAAACTGCAAAACAAGAGATTAATGAAATACATGGTAGCTTTGTATAAAGGTACTTAAGATATTATGTAGTATCCAAACAGAAGAGGCTCACCACGACAATGTAATAAAATAAAAACAATTTAATAACTGCAGTAAAAGTAAGCGCTTTCACTTTTCAACAACGCTTCCTCAGACTTTAACAAACTGCCATTCACATTCACATATTTAAATAATGTTTCAAAAAGCACATCATCCAATCAAAAATTGTCAATGAAATACATCATTAACACACTTACTTAAAGAAATATGTTTAAAATATGTTAAAAATATATATCACCAACGCAACACATAAAACAATACCGTATAAACATAACATGTCTATTATAACTATTATAGTATACTGTTTATCTAAGACCATTAAAATATATATATGAAATATACATGTATAGAGAACTCAGCCTATAACTACGTGGCAGTGAAGGATCCAAAACTATATATAGGTGTTCTATTTCAATGTGTATGTGGGCGAGCTGATAGAAATGGTTTAAGTGTAACCTCATTCAGACTATGCCCTTTATAACTCTGTAACCTAATTATCCATCTATTCTCCCTCTCCTCAATATAATTCTTGATGTCACCTAACCTATTGGTTTTCTTTATTAATTCAAGTACATTAAATTTAAACTTATGGGAAGTGCCCATTTGTAGAACATGTCTGGCCAATGCATCGGTTTCATTTTCTTTATTTATTGCATAAATATGTTCCCTGACACGTTCCCTAAGGCTCCTGTTGGTTTTTCCCACATAAAAACACGAGCATGTCTGACAAACTGCCACATATATTACGTCTCTAGATTTACAATCAGCATAAAAGTTCATATTATATCTGTGAGTTGTATCAGGATGCACAAAATTATTACTGCCAGACATATAGGTACAATGATTATGTGTTCTACAAGGAAATGTGCCTTCTCTAATAGTTCTGATGAGTTCTATGGTGTTGTTCTCATAGCACAATAATCTTTTGAGCGATTTTGTATTTTTATATGAAAAACTTGGTCTAGTTCCCACTATCTGAGTAATCCTTTCATCCGTGGTTAAAATACTCCAATTCTTATTTATCACTTCTTTCATTTTCAAATTCTTATTAGAATAAGGAATAATTAACCTCTTAAACTTCACTGGCTGATCATTGTTTGCTACATCCCTATTATTTCCTTTGTGTTCATACAAACAGGGCTTTCCCTTACACTTCCTAACAGATTCATTGACTTGAAAAATACCATCAGCCTCATGTTTACTGTAACCTCTTGATAGTAAATTTTGAGCTAACATCTGTTGTTTAGAATCAAATCTCTCGTCATCAGTGGTGAGGCGTGACATTCTAAGACTCTGACCTGTTATAATGTTATGGTAAATATGTTGAGGATGCATACTGCTACGATGCAAAATGCTGTTCTTCCAGCATGGTTTTCTATACATCTCTGAATGGATGGCCCCATCTCTTTTTAGGATCTGAACATCTAGGAATTCGATCATCATATCTGAGCTCTTATACTCAAGTTTCAAAAAATCAGTGGTGCCATTAATATAATCAATAAATTCTGTTAGCTCTGTCTTAGTACCATCCCATGTAAAAAAGACATCGTCTACAAAACGCTTGTAGAACTTGATGTGCTTACTACACAAAACATTGGCCATAACATAGGTGTTCTCCCAATATGCCAACACCAGGATGGCATATGAGTTGGCACATGGAGTACCCATGGCAATGCCTTTGTTCTGTAAATAATATGTATCATCATACAAAAACACATTGTTGTTCAATATTAAATCGAGTAATGCTAAAATTCTTATGATGGAGTTCCTTGGTACTCCTTTCTCAATTAAGAACAATCTCAGAAATTCCATGCCAGTATTGTTAGGAATTGATGTAAATAGGGAAACAACATCTAAAGTAACTAATAAATCATTTTGAGTGCTATTGTCCAGTGATGTTAAATATTCACCATAGCTTTCTAAAAAATCTTTTGTATCCCTCAATATAGAATTAGTAATATTCACAATCAGTCTCAATCGCTTTTCAACAAATATAGAGGCTGGTTCCAAAAGCCATGCACTGCCTGAGACTATAGGTCTCATGGGTGGATTGATAAGAGCCTTATGTATTTTCGGCAGTCCCCTAAGAATAGTTACACTTGGTTTTTCAACCAATAAAAACTTATGCAGTTCTCCATCAATAGTGTGGCATAGAAACATGTCATATAGTTCAGAATGTACATTTCTAATCAAGTTACTCAATCTAACACTATTTAAAGCCTGATACGTCTCTATGTCTTGTAACATACATATCATACTATTAGTATACATTGCAGCATCTAAAATCACTATAGCACCACCTTTGTCGGCTTGTCTAATAACTATGCTATGATTATCTTGTAACTTCTTGATACACTGGAACTCATATGTTAAATTGTAAAACTCAGATTTATTGTTCAATTTGTATAATTCAAATAAATCTCGCTCACAAGCTCGCTCAAAGGCTTCTAATATAGGATGCCCTTGTGGTATATAAGTAGGTTTACTTAGTATATTACTTCTATTTGTGTCATTGTTACCAAAAAGCAAGCACAAGCCAATTTGCCTAGTAAACATTTTCACATCTAAAATCACATCTGTAATGTCCACTGACTTGGAAGGCATAAATGAGAGGCCACGAGTGAGTAGCGACCTCTCATGTTCAGTCAAATTATAACTAGAGATATTTACCACTAGTTCTTCGATGTGGGTTTCAATATCTTCCTTTGGAATTCGTGCTCATTTGTTCCCTCTTGAGGTATAATTAAGGTGCTAGGGAATAGGCCAGTTTTCTGATCCTGCAGGCTGTTCTAACTTCCTCTCCATTGGCTTTTGTATTTTGCATCTGTTGCTTTCTGGGTGTGTATGCCAGCTACTGCGTAAAGCAAACAGTGTGCATAAAGTAAACGGTATATCACTTCCATGTATATCTAAAATAAGCAAGAAGAACATAATTTATTTTATTGTTAAAGCAATATTCATTCACAGTTTATATCACTTAATTGTATAGCTAAAAGAAGCAATATTCATCTATTTATTTCTAAAGCAAGTAATATTCATATATTCATATATTGTTTGTATCACATACCTATAGAGCTAATACAGTGAACAGGGCGCATAAGTTTTACGTTCTGCATAGCTGAGTCAAGTTAGTTAAATGTGTGCTCCAAGAATTTATAATAGGTTATTATGTGGATTATACAGTCTTCACAAATTTGCTGGATATTCAGTGATTTATTCATGGATTGTTAACCCAACACTAACTTACCACACCACCTCTGACACCGTGTGACTCAGGTTTCCCACCAAAAGGTATTAGAACAAAGGTTCTAAAAAGTCACCGCTAGCCTTCTTCTAGCTATAGAAACATCCTTGGGCCTTCCACAGATAAAAATAAAAGAACGTTCGGCCTCACAATAGGAAGTGTTTATGTCTGTATAGGGTTCCTAGCTTTTGGTGTTTTTTTTTTTTATGTTGTCGTGAATATGATGATCGAATGTTAAGCTTTCTTCAATGGTAACACCTAACAGTTTTGTATGTGAGACGACTTCTAAGGTGGTTTTGTTAAGTGAGTAGATTTTGAAGTCAGGTTTGTTTATTGTGAATTTTTTTTAGGAGTGAAGAGAAGAAGTTTGGTTTTGTTTGGGTTGAGTGCAAGATTGTTAGTGGGCATCCAGTTTTCAATGGAAGAGAATGCTTGCTGAGTGTGTGTGAGTAGTTCGGGTATGGTTGTGATAGTGGAGATTATAGTTGAGTCATCTGCATATTGAATAACAGAGTTGTTGGGAACACAAGAATGAAAGTCATTGATAAAAATACTGAAAAGAAGGGGGCCTAATATGGATCCTTGAGACACTCCAGTGTGAGTATCTAGGAATGGTGAGGTAGAGCATCCCATCTAATGGATTGTTTTCTATTAGATAGGTATTTGGAAAACCAGAGCAGAGTTGGTGGAGATATACCCAGAGTGGAAAGTTTGGAGAGGAGAAGGGAGTGGGAGATAGTGTTGAATGCCATAGAGAGATCGAGGAAGAGGAAGGAGATAAGTTTTCCTTCATTACGAGCTTGGTTAACAGTGTTTGTGAAAGATAGGAGAGCAGTGACAGTAGTGTGGGTGGGTCTGAAACCATGTTGATAGGAGGGAAGAAGATTGTTGTGTAGTAGGCATTGCTGGAGCTGGGAGTGTATGCATTTTTCTAGGATCTTGGAAATGGGGGAAAGTATATTGATGGGGCGGAGGTTAGAGGCATCAGAGTTATTACCAACTTTATGCAAGGGAAAAATGTATGCTTTCTTCCAGATAGTGGGTATGTAGGATTCCTGGATCGATCTATTTAAGAGTATACTGACAAGGTAGGATATGGCTGTAGCTGATATTTTAAGGTATTCAAGGGGTAGGTTGTCTGGGGCATTGCTTCCTGGCTTTTGTTTGAGACGGAGCTTGGTTACAGTAGAGGTAGGGATGGGGGGGGGAGAAAATATGCTACTGGGAGGGTTTGCAGGTTGGTTATTATTGGGGCAGTGATTAGGTTGACTAGGTGGAGGTGGGAAGGAGGCAGTAAGATTTGCGATGGTTTCTATAAAGTACAAATTGAAGATAGAAGCAACTAATAAATAAAACAAATAAACAAACAAGCTACTGACCCAGAAAAAGTTTATTGTTCAGTACTTTAGCACCTTGGCTTAGCAGCCTTCAAGAAGTCTTCTTGATTGTTTGTCTTTTTTCATCTGGTAGGATTGTGCTTGTTCTTTAGTGTGAAGCTGATAGTGGAATTAATTTTATTTTGTGCAGAGATTATCATTATTTTTATATTTTTGTAGGCTATTCTGTACAGGCATTATTTTGTTTAGCCATATATTGCATTGGGGTTTTTTGTAGTTCTTCCTTAGCTTTATTAATGTGTCTGAATGAGACTCTCCTAGTCAGAGAACTTCCTGGTTGCCTTCCACAATTTAGAACTTAAAAAGTAAAGTCTTTATCTTCTTTAAGATAATCAGGAACTTGCATTGCTATAAGTCATAGTCTGGGTATCGGGGTTAGGTTGATAAGGTCTGAGAACGAAAATTGATTTTGATTGCTGCTGTCTTGACTCCTAACTTTCCTAAAACAAGTATAACTACTTGTGTTTTACTTGGGAGTGAATGACCTGGGGTTCAAAACCCTGAGAGATATGCAGAGTGATATGAAGGAACTCTCTAGGCATGTGACATATCCAGGTAAGACTCTGGTCCTGGGTCAAACCCTTCCTTCACCAAGAATGATGTATAATGTAGCTGAACCATGGAACCACATCCTACTACCACTGAAATTCTTTCAAAAAGTAAACTCATTTAAAACACAGTTAACACTTTACCTATCAAATCAGTGACTTTCCAGGATAAACGCCACTCTCATCTTCAGCTTGCCATATCATCAAACCTTTTCTTTTCATTCAGAATCCTATGCCCAACAATCAGTCTTAATTATTACCTAATTAATTTTATTAGCATCTCCCAGCGATATACTTTATTTTGTGACATTGCTCACCCCCACATTTACACTTATATAAATTTATGATAACCATATATATATAATTATCTCTGAACCTGCTTTACACCCCACCTCTTAACTACAATATTAATATTTTCTACCCTACCTAATTCTTTCTCTCACCTCCATTTCTTTGAATTTCTAAGCACTAATCACATGATCTGTTATCTATTTGACAGACCCACAAATACAGTCAGCTTGAAAAAGTGCAACTGAGAATTTGAGATCAGTCACTTAAATACAACAAATAGTAAGAACGGTAAATACATGGATCTCAAACTAGTGCTTGTGCACACAGATAAATACACCAGATGTTCTGTGATGTTCTTCATTCCACATTGCTGCAGTCCTAACTATTGGGGTAGTCCGCTGTCCAGTCGGCCCGAATACCAAAGTATATGGCTGACGTTGGTCAGGGCGCATTAGACTGACGTCAGTACGTCAGGGTACTAATGCGCATGACCGACGTCATATCCTCAGTCTTTTTTGCCGCATGGTCCGATGCAGAAGCAGTTTTGCGAGTGCAGGTTGGCGTTCTGAAATTTTCTGAAGTCGGAGTTTCAGACCGAATCAAAGTTGGCTAAGTACCCGTTGGGAACATTTTGGTTTTTCTTGCCTCAGTATTTAACCGGATGTCAGAAAAGTGAATAACTGTATTTCTTGTGGGAAACAGATACCTCATAGGGATTACCATACCTTGTGTATACCTTGTTTAGGGCCTGAGCACGACGTTGTTGGATGCCGCTCTTGTGCTAGATTTAACAAACGCACTATTAAGAGAAGGTTAGACTGTGCCAGGTTAGTGTTTGGGAAGCGTTGTAATTATAAAATGCCGCCGGATGCTCCGGCCCGCTTCCAAAAGCGCAAGGACAAAACAGCGAAGCCTAGGGTTGATGAACCGGCAGTCCCGGACGTCGGTTCTTTAGAAGGCTCAGTGGAGCCAGAGGTTTTGCCAGGAGTTTCTTTGGAGTCTCAGGCAGAGACTTTACTGTTGCAGGATGTGCCTTCTCAGGAGGTAGGCCAGGCTGAGGGGGCTTCTCAGGTAACTGTTCTTCCCTCTCTTCCCAAGGTAATTAGAGCCTCTCCTTCTGTTTCCAAAACTTCTTTGAGAGGTAGGCCAAGTTTAGCTTCAGTGGGGGCTTCTCCTAGCACTTCAGGTTCTGTGCCTAAGAAACATATGCTTAAAATGGCAGAAGATTTGATTACTCTGATTAGAGGTTCTATGCCCCCTCCTGATAAAAGGCCTAGGGTGGAACCTGAGTTTGAGAGTTTTGAACAGTGTTCAGAGGCTTCTGAGTCTTCTGCGGAAGACTTGCAGGAGTATCCTCCTTATTCTGATTCTGATGTGGATGATTCCACTCCTACAGCTTCTCCTCCTGAGGATTTCTCATTTTCAGAGACTCTGCATTCCATGAGGGAGCACTTTAAATGGGAAGGCCAAGATTACTCTGATTCCAGGAAAAGGCTTAGGGAATTCTTGTTTTACCCCAGCATAGGCCCTTAGCTATACCTCCTGTGTTGAATGTGGTGGAAGATGTTTTGCAGAGGCTTCCCTGAACCCTGATTCTTTGCCTCCTGCTCCTGTTAAACCTGATAGGTACTATAGGGTGCCTGAAGCTCATAAGTATCTTTTAAGAGTCCTAGGGCAGACCCGAAACTGTTTCTCAGGGACCTAAAGGTGTTAAGGCCTCTGTTGTTAAAAACCCTGTTCCCACTGATAAAGAGGCAAGGGCTTTGGATAGATGGGGAAAGAAAGTGTATACTTCTTCCACTTTAGCCATGAGGGCGTTGAATTGTCAGTTTCACATGCTAAAATATCAAAATTATCTCCTTTCACAATTGAAATCTAAGGTGGATGCTTTGGCGGAAGGTATTGAGTGTAAAGAGTTGCTGGATTTAGTTCATGTGTCTGAACAAGTGGGTAAGCATTCTTTGCAATGTGGTTTTGATGCTGTACAGGCCTCCTCGAGGGTGGCTGCCACTAGTTCTGTTCTTCGCAGGCATGCCTGGTTGAGGGATCAGAATTTAGCTGAGCATGTTAAGACAAGGATTTTGGATGCTCCTTTACAGTCTGATGTGTTGTTTGGTTCGCCTGTGGAAGCAGTTTTAAAGAAAATGGAGGACAAAGCTAAGTCTATGCAAACTGTTAAAGATTTTTTGCAGGTGCAGCCACCAAAGTTTAGTAGAAATTGGCCTACTAAGGGATGGACATATCCTGCTTATGATTCCCAGTCTAGGGGTAGGTCTAGACGTGGTAGGGGCAGAGCTCAAGGTTCTTTTAGGCCTAGAACAGGGAGTTCACCTGCTCAGACTTCTGGTGAGGGCAGGGGTCAGTCCTTTCGTAAACAGACCCAATGACCTGCCTTTTCAGCTGCCAGTAGATTCTCGCCTGGCAGCTCCTTTGGGAGGAAGACTGTCTCTTTTCAAAGAAAATTGGGATTTAATTACTCAAGACAGATGGGTGTTGGATATCATTCACCACGGTTACAGGTTTTATTTCCATGCATTGCCCCTTTCAAAGGCATGCCAGACGCTCCTCCTCCACAAAGGAAAGAGGCTCACAAGCAAATTTCTCTGTTACTCCAAATAGGGGCCATTCAGCCAGTCCCTGTATCAGAAAGGGGCCTAGGATTTTATTCTCGCCTGTTCCTAGTACCAAAGAAGGGGAACACGTGGAGACCAATTTTGGATTTATCTATCCTCAACACTTATCTGGACATTCCCAAGTTCAAGATGTTGACGTTACAACAGCTTTTACCTCTGCTGGGCAAAGATCACTGGATGGTAACTTTAGATCTCAAGGAAGCTTACCTTCATGTGCCTATAAGACTAAGTTGCAGGAAGTATCTGCGCTTTCGAGCTGGAAATTCTCATTATCAGTTCTCTGCATTGCCCTTTGGCTTATCTACTGCCCAGAGTATTCACAAAGGTTCTGGCTCCAGTGATAGCTTACTTCAGGCTAAAAGGAATTCAAATCTATCCTTACTTGGACGACTGCCTGATTCTGGCTCAAGAAAAGGAAGACCTTCTACAGCATCTGGAATATGTTATAGCAGTGCTAAGATGCCTAGGGTATTCTGTGAACGAAATAAAGTCCAGTCTAGTACCCTCTCAAGACATGTGCTTTCTGGGTGTGAGACTGAATACAGCAGCCCAGATGGCCTTTTAACCCCGGACAAACAAAAGAGTCTATCACTTTACTTCCATCAACTATCTCATCAGTCCGTGCTGACTGCAAGGACAGTCCTTCAAGCATTAGGGTTCATGGCATCTTGTATTCTGGTGCTTCCCAATGCCAAACTGCATATGAGGAAGCTGCAATGGTATCTCAAAATGTATGGACACAGCACTGCCAGGATTTGGACACTGTCATTCAAATAATACCTTGCCTTCAAAAAGAATTTTTGTGGTGGGCTCAGGAATGTCACCTAAACAAGGGACTCTCTGTGACCCGGCCAGAGGCGAGTCAGATTTTAACGACAGATGCCTCGGACATTGCTTGGGGAGCTCATCTAAATGGAAAGTGGATACAAGACAAGTGGCCTGCCAGACTACAGCATCTACATATCAACATGAAGGAGATGTTAGCAGTCCAGTTTGCATTAATGGCTTTCAAGGAGTTACTTCTTCCAGGGCAGGTGTTGATTCTAACAGACAACACAACTGTCATGTGGTACATCAACAAACAAGGGGAACACATTCTTATCCTCTATGCAGGCAAGCAATGATTTTATGGGAGACTGCGCTCAGCTTGCAACTAACTCTTCAGGCAAGGTTTCTGCCGGGAGCACAGAACTCCTTAGCAGATGTGTTAAGCAGACAAATCATGGATCCCCACGAGTGGAAACTGGATCTTCATGTATTTCAGACATTGACAGTGTCATGGGGAACTCCAGACATAGATCTGTTCGCTTCTCCACTAAACCACCAGCTGCCAAAGTTTTGCACAAAGGGGTTTCATCACACAGCTTGGAAAGTGGATGCTCTTTCTTTCAGTTGGAAAAATCTTCATGTGTATGCCTTTCCACCTCTGCCTCTTCTTCCAAAGGTGCTCTTAAAGGTCAGACAAGACAAGCCAAGGATGATTTTAATAGCTCCAGATTGGCCTCGCAACACTGGTACCCACTACTAAGGAGTCTGGTAAGGAAGCCTCCATGGCCTTTACCTTTGATTCCACATCTGTTATCTCAGAAGGACGGTCATCTGCTCAATGTCAAGCTTCACTCTCTTCATCTAACAGCCTGGCATATTCTGTGTTGAAACACAGCAGGTCTCAACTTCCTCAACAAGTTTTAAATGTGATTATGGAAGCTAGAAGACCTAGTACAAGGAAAGTGTACGCAGAAAAATGGAAGAGATTTTTATTTTGGAGTACAGCAAAGAATTTGGAGATTTCTGAGCCTAATTTGAGTGTGGCTCTTCAATATCTTACTGAGTTATTGGACAAAGGTTTGTCCTTCTCTTCCATTAAGATTCATGCTGCAGCAATTTCAGCTCACTATGATTGTGACCCACCATTGTTTTCGCATCCTTTGTTCAAGCAGTTTCTTAGAGGGGCAAAGAATATAAGACCCCACGAGAGCTCCTACTCCTGCTTGGGATCTCAATTTTGTGTTGGAAAACTTACTCTACAACCTTTGAACCTGCGGCTACTGCTGAATTGAAATACTTGTCATGGAAGACTGCTTTTCTGTTGGCTATTACTTCTGCAAGAAGGGTGTCTGAGTTGCAGGCCCTTATGGCAGTAGAGCCCTTTTGATTTTCCATAAGGATAGGGTATCATTACGTACTAATCCTTCCTTTATGCCTAAAGTGGTTTCTAGTGTGGCTTTAAACCAAACTATTCATTTGCCTACTTTTTATGCAGACCCCCAAAATAAAGGGGAAAAGATTTTGCACACTTTAGATGTACACAGGCAATTGCGTTATTATTTAAGCAGGACTAAGGATTTTAGGCAGTCTCAGCAGTTGTTTGTTTCTTTTGCTTTGAGTTCAGGGCAAGCCTGTGTCAAAACAAACTATTTCTAGGTGGATTGGGTTTTGCATTGCATTTTGTTATTCCCATCATGGCAAGGAGATTCCAGCTGGGATTAGGCCTCATTCCACTAGGGCTACTGCCACTTCAACAGCATTTCTAAGGGGGGTGGCAACTAAGGATATTTTGGAGGCAGCTACTTGGAGTTCAGTGCATACTTTCTCTAAGCATTATCACCTTCCTCTCTACTCTAAGTCTAGGGCTGGTTTTGCCACAGCTATTTTGCAAGGCATGTTGTCAGCTCCTGCTTCTTTATGATTTGCCAGTCTCCCTTACCTCTGCTTTGGGATTCTACCCAATAGTTAGGACTGCAGCAATGTGGAATGAAGAACATAGTACGTTTTGTACCTACCATAAATGTAGATGTTCAAGGATCCACATTGCTGCAGTCCAATTTACCCTCCCTCCTTCCCCTCTGTGTTTAGGGGTTGTTGTGTAGGTGAGGTTATATGCTGATAATTTTGTATATATTGTACATATTTTTGGTGCAGGTATATTGGGCCTTGTCTTTTTAGGGTCTTCTGACATCTGGGGCAAGAAAAGACTGAGGATATGACGTCGGTCATGCGCATTAGTACCCTGACTTACTGACGTCAGTCTAATGCGCCCTGACCGACGTCAGCCATATACTTTGGTATTCGGGCCGACTGGACAGCGGACTACCCCAATAGTTAGGACTGCAGCAATGTGGATCCTTGAACATCTACATTTATGGTAGGTACAAAACTGTACTTTACAAGTAGTAAAGCAATCAAATTCATAAATATGCTTTGTTCATGGATGCTCATAAGTAGCAGAAGGATCAGTGTGTTTACTAAACACAGTTATAACATGGAACAGTACCCACTAATACACCCCTTCAGATGTTCAATGCTCAACATCGACTAATCCATAAGTATATTTGATATTGTAATAGTTGCCTCTACTTTCATATGAATATAGTATAATTAGAAAATATATGTGTAATTGTTAACATATGTTATTTAGTGTCTGTTCATGTTTAATACTGGATGCCTGTTTAAAATGTTTATAATATTTTGGAACTTTTCTCCCCGAGCCCCTGCTGAAAATGGTTATATGACTAAACAGACTCTGCCAAACTAGGTAAACAAAAGCAAAATAAAATAAAATAAAAATAAATAAACGGTATAAACAGATGATAACTGGCTTTAACAATTAGTGTTATGTCTGGCATCATTCCAGGGGGATCCATTATATCTCACCTTGTGCCCTGTTCAGTCACAGCCTCACCTCAGGCTTTGTCCCTACAGAATGGTGCACTGCTACAGTCATCCCTCTCCATAAAGGGGTAGCGACTACAGACCCTGGGAATTACCGCCCCATTAGCCTGATGAGTCTGATATGTAAGGCTATGGAGCGCATCATCATGGACCTAATTAACAAGGATATAGGGAATCTCAAAACTCTGGATCCCACGCAATTTGGTTTTGTGAATAGTAGATCATGCCTGCTTAACCTGGTTGACTTCTTTGAGTCAGTCACCAGAGCTGTGGATGAGGGCAAGGCAGTTCATACAGCCTACCTCAATCTGCCCAAGACCTTTGTACCATTCCTCACTCAGGAATTATTGATAGGCTCACCAAACTAGGCATCAACCCCTATATCACTACGTGGGTTGCAAATTGGCTCACAGATAGTACCCACAGTGTAAAAGTAGCAGACTCCAACTCAGACTGCCGACCAGTCATGAGTGGAGTCCCACCGGGATCGGTCCTGGGTCCTCTCCTGTTTGGCATCTAATTCTCAGAAGTCCAGGCCAACACGGACAGACTCTGGCTGACCAAGTTTGCTGTTGATTGCAAGCTGGGAGCATTATTAACTCCCCAAGTGATGTAGACATCCTACAGAAAGGCCTCACTGAGACAAACAAATGGTGTCAAAACCATGGCCTTAAGCTTAATGCCAAAAAATGCGTCATAATTCCTTTTGAGAAAAACTCAGTTCCCATTAATTACCACACTGATGGTAGCCCACTGAACACTGAAGGCGTTATAAGAGATCTGGGGACACAGGTTGACAGCAACCTCTCCTTCGACCACCACATTGCCACTGTGGTCAGAATGTCCTTCTGTGTGGCACATCTCATTACCAAGGGTTTTGCATCCAGGAAGACAGAGGTAATCATCTCTGTCTACTCTTCCCTCATTAGACCACTCATCAAGTATTATGGCCCATTTGGTATGTACCTCACTAGACACCTCTAATTGCTTGGGAGGCCACAGAAGTACCTCACAAAGAGGTTCCTAGGCATTAAACACATCCTACACAGACAGACTCATTAAACTCCAGCTATTCTCATTGTCATATCACCTACTTAGAGGCTATATGTGCTTGACTTACAAAGCTATGTCTTCTTTAAGATAATCAGGAACTTGCATTGCTATAAGTCATAGTCTGGGTATCGGGGCTAGGTTGATAAGGTCTGAGAACGAAGATTGATTTTGACTGCTGCTGTCTTGACTCCTAACTTTCCTAAAACAGGTATAACTACTCGTGTTTTACTTGGGAGTGAATGACCTGGGGTTCAAAACCCTGAGAGATATGCAGAGTGATATGAAGGAACTCTCTAGGCATGTGACATATCCAGGTAAGACTCTGGTCCTGGGTCAAACCCTTCCTTCACCAAGAATGATGTATAATGTAGCTGAACCATGGAACCACATCCTACTACCACTGAAATTCTTTCAAAAAGTAAACTCATTTAAAACACAGTTAACACTTCACCTATCAAATCAGTGACTTTCCAGGATAAACGCCACTCTCATCTTCAGCTTGCCATATCATCAAACCTTTTCTTTTCATTCAGAATCCTATGCCCAACAATCAGTCTTAATTATTACCTAATTAATTTTATTAGCATCTCCCAGCGATATACTTTATTTTGTGACATTGCTCACCCCCACACTTACACTTATATAAATTTATGATAACCATATATATATATATATAATTGTCTCTGAACCTGCTTTACACCCCACCTCTTAACTACAATATTAATATTTTCTGCACTACCTAATTCTTTCTCTCACCTCCATTTCTTTGAATTTCTAAGCGCTAATCACATGATCTGTTATCTATTTGACAGACCCACAAATACAGTCAACTTGAAAAAGTGCAACTGAGTATTTGAGATCAGTCACTTAAATACAACAAATAGTAAGAACAGTAAATACATGGATCTCAAACTAGTGCTTGTGCACACAGATAAATACACCAGATGTTCTGTGTTACAAGTAGTAAAGCAATCAAATTCATAAATATGCTTTGTTCATGGATGCTCATAAGTAGCAGAAGGATCAGTGTGTTTACTAAACACAGTTATAACATGGAACAGTACCCACTAATACACCCCTTCAGATGTTCAATGCTCAACATCAACTAATCCATAAGTATATTTGATATTGTAATAGTTGCCTCTACTTTCATATGAATATAGTATAATTAGCAAATATATTTGTAATTGTTAACGTATGTTATTTAGTGTCTGTTCATGTTTAATACTGGATGCCTGTTTAAAATGTTTATAATATGTTGGAACTTTTCTCCCCGAGCCCCTGCTGAAAATGGTTTTATGACTAAACCGACTCTGCCAAACTAGGTAAACAAAAGCAAAATAAAATAAAATAAAAATAAATAAATAAACGGTATAAACAGATAATAACTGGCTTTAACAGTTGGTGTTATGTCTGGCATCATTCCAGGGGGATCCATTATATCTCACCTTGTGCCCTGTTCAGTCACAGCCTCACCTCAGGCTTTGTGGCTACAGAATGGTGCACTGCTACAGTCATCCCTCTCCATAAAGGGGTAGCGACTACAGACCCTGGGAATTACCGCCCCATTAGCCTGATGAGTCTGATATGTAAGGCTATGGAGCGCATCATCATGGACCTAATTAACAAGGATATAGGGAATCTCAAAACTCTGAATCCCACACAATTTGGTTTTGTGAATAGTAGATCATGCATGCTTAACCTGGTTGACTTCTTTGAGTCAGTCACCAGAGCTGTGGATGAGGGCAAGGCAGTTCATACAGCCTACCTCAATCTGCCCAAGACCTTTGATACCATTCCTCACTCAGGAATTATTGATAGGCTCACCAAACTAGGCATCAACCCCTATATCACTACATGGGTTGCAAATTGGCTCACAGATAGTACCCACAGTGTAAAAGTAGCAGACTCCAACTCAGACTGCCGACCAGTCACGAGTGGAGTCCCACCGGGATCGGTCCTGGGTCCTCGCCTGTTTGGCATCTACTTCTCAGAAGTCCAGGCCAACACGGACAGACTCTGGCTGACCAAGTTTGCTGTTGATTGCAAGCTGGGAGCATTATTAACTCCCCAAGTGATGTAGACATCCTACAGAAAGGCCTCACTGAGACAAACAACTGGTGTCAAAACCATGGCCTTAAGCTTAATGCCAAAAAATGCGTCATAATTCCTTTTGGGAAAAACTCAGTTCCCATTAATTACCACACTGATGGTAGCCCACTGAACACTGAAGGCGTTATAAGAGATCTGGGGACACAGGTTGACAGCAACCTGTCCTTCGACCACCACATTGCCACTGTGGTCAGAATGTCCTTCTGTGTGGCACATCTCATTGCCAAGGGTTTTGCATCCAGGAAGACAGAGGTAATCATCTCTGTCTACTCTTCCCTCATTAGACCACTCATCAAGTATTATGGCCCATTTGGTATGTACCTCACTAGACACCTCTAATTGCTTGGGAGGCCACAGAAGTACCTCACAAAGAGGTTCTAGGCATTAAGCACATCCTGCACAGACAGACTCAGAAAACTCCAGCTATTCTCAATGTCATATCACCTACTTATAGGCTATATGTGCTTGACTTACAAAGCTATGTCTGACCCAGCCCTGTTAGAAATGTTACACTTAAAGAAATCCCAATTTCTCCACACCACATGCTCCAGGGACCTCAGCCTCACTACTACAATCAACAGAACATGCTGGAGGGACAGGATGTTCTTTGTGTTTCACTGTCGCAGTCATCACACTAGGGTTATTTGCCTGCAGGTACCCCTCAGTCGGCCCAAATGCGAGAGTCTTGGGATTTCAGCAGGCAGCCCTCAGTCGGCCCAAATATGAGAGTCTTGGGATTTCTGCATCAGATGCTGTTGCCTCTTTCATGACGTCATGTCATCAGGGGTATAAAACATGCAGCCGACACCATTACATCAGCTTTTCCTGCTGTGCGGGAGCCCGAACCAGAAGCAGTTCGCAAGTGCCGGTCGGCTGCTACCTGAAATCTACTGGACCCACACGAGTGGAAACCAGAACCCAACTCATTCAAACTTCTAACCCACAGGTGGGGGACACCAGAGGTGAACCTCTTTGCCTCCACCGAAAAACCATCAATTGAGCAAATTTTGCACAAGAAATCCCCACAGTTAAGCATGGAAAGTGAATGCCCTATCCTTTACATGGGAAAACCTCTCAGTTTATGCCTTTCTCCCTCTGCCCCTGCTCTCAAAAGTACTACTCAAGATCAAACAGGACAAACCAATGACAATTCTTATTGCACCGGACTGGCCCCACCAGCATTGGTACCCACCCCTACGCAGTCTGGCAACAGTGCCACCCTGGCAGCTACATTAGAACCCCTCCCTGATGTCCCAGCAGGAGGGACAGATTTTGCATCCTCAGCTTCAAAACCTGAACCTTGCATCCTTGCTTATTCCCTGAATACACCACCAGCAACCTTCAGCAAACAGATGTTGGACGTCAACCTTGAGACCAGAAGGCCTAGTACTAGGAAATCCTATTCAAAAAAAAGGAAAAGATACTGTTCTTAGAGCCAGTCTCAAGGAAATGGCCACAGCCATGCCCACTTTACCTCAAATCCTAGATTACTTAGCAGAGCTGCTCCACAAAGGCCTATCTTTCTCTTCTATTAAGATTCATGCCTCGGCCATCTCAGCTCATTATAATACTGAGCCAGCATTCTTTTTTCACCCTCTGGTCAAACAGTTCCTGAGAGGAGCTAAAAATTTAAGACACCCGAGGAGAGCCCCCCCCCCCACACCTGGGACCTTAACTTTGTACTAAAGAAGCTCATGCTTCCCCATTTTGAGCCTGCTGCTACAGCAGAGTTAAAATTCCTCTCTCAGCCTTACTTCTAGCCATCACTTCAGCAAGAAGAGTGTCTGAGTTACAGGCACTAATGGTTGTGGAACCCTTTATTATTTTCCATGCTGACCGTGTTTCCCTCCGCACTAACCCATCTTTTATGCCCAAGGTGGTATCCAGTGTAGCTCTAAACCAATCATCCATTTACCAACCTTTTTCCATAATCCTCAGGGAAAGGATCCTGCCCTCCTTGGATGTACACAGACAATTCAGGATGTTAAGTTGTCCTGTCTCGCCTTTGTTCTTGCTGTTTGGGTTCAAAGCCGACCCTCAGCTCTAACTCGGCCTACTTCTATAGCTCGAGAGCTATTTACTGGCTTGAGGCTAACCCTTATCCCAGCTACTCAGATCTCGTTTGCTGCTTCAGCTGCGAGGTTGCTTCATTACTGGCTCAGGCTTAGTATAGTTTTTTCTATGATTATAATTGTTGTTTATTCTTAAAATTTGTCAAGGTTTTTGTGTAGATATAGTTCTGTATCCCTTATTGCCTTTCTTGTGTGTGTTGTAGCTTTGTTGGCCATCGCTCCATATCTCACAGGCCTTCTGTTTCCTCTTAGGACAGCCATTTAAATTAGAGGCTCTCTTGTTCCTTAACTGTAAAAAAAAAAACTGTTTGTTTTTTAGTATAGTCATGTATAAGGAGGCTAAGTTTCTGGCTTCAAAAAGTGTGACTCATGCTGTAAGAAAATGTCTCTGACAGATGGGCACACTAGCTGTGTTTATTGTTTAGGGGCTTTGCACCTGCAGGACTCCTGCTCTGTCATGCATTAAGTCCAAGGGTCCTGCAGGAGCGCAAAAACAAATTAATCCTTCAAGGATTATTGAAACCACAGGATTCCCCGGCTAAAGGTTCTCAGCCAGTGAAATCCTCTAAGTCTGTCAAGCCATTGGCTCCATCCTCAGAACCGACTCCTGGGCTTGAAGAACCAAGTTTGTCGGTGCCGACTAGCATCGACAAGTCATCTCCTCCCTTGGCTCCAACTGCCACCTTGGAGCCATCTCAGAGCCACAAGCGAGCAAGGTTTCCTTCATTGGAGCTGATCCGCTCAGTGCCAGTAGTCAGCAGGTTGCTTAAATCACAGGCCCTTGCGAAATTACTTTCCAGCCCACCTCAGCAGGTTGCGGCTCCATCCGCCTCCATCTCTATTCCTCCTCCGACTAAACTTAGTTCAGAGCCGGAGACCATGGATGCACTGATAGTAGAACCGATCATCTCCTCTTCGGTTCCTACATCAGCTCTGATCACCTCGATTGTTCCATCCATCGAGGGATCTGGTCACCGAAGCTCTCTCATCGGGTCCGAGGAGGGAAGTGGCATCGTTCCCTAGTCTGACCCCGCTCTTCATCTTGGAGCTCCGGCGTAGGTGAGCTCGGCTCCCACATCGGACTTGGAGCTGTTGCCCTTGATGCGGAGAAGGACTCCCATCTCTTCGGAGCTGGAGCTTTCTTTGCCTTGGGATGGTAATGCCTTTGAGGTCATGCAGAGTGTGCTGTCCCCTGAAGCAGCCCTACTATCAGCCCCATCGGCTCCTTCTCTTGTGCTGCCTGTGCCAACCTCTGCTCCTCCTCCGGCCCAAAAGCATAGGGAATTTATGCGACAGGACACCTCATTGGGTGACCCATCTTCTTCTTCCAAGGCCTCCCCTGATCACTCAGAGGAGCCTCCTCAGAAGAAGAAGTGCAAGAGGAAGCACCTAGACTCCCCTGAGTCTGTCACCTCGGATACAGACCTGGATGAATCAGAAGGGTCCCCCAGGTTCCCCTCTGAAGATGTTTCCTTTTTGGACATCCTTGAAATGCTTAGGTAGAGGGGTGGCTGGTCTTCCCTAGCCACTACCAAGGATGAGTCTGTATACCTGGAGGCATTCGGTTCCCAACCCTCCACCTCCCGGGTGTCTCCACCTTTCGATCCACTCATGTCTGCAGTGGCTCGAAAGGCTTGGTCAGCTCCGGATTCTGTGGAACCTACTCTGAGGAGACCAAATAAGTTCATAACAGCCCCACAGGACAAACAATTTCTCTATAAAGGTGTGCCAGTTGATGCCATGCTGGTAGCAGCAGCCACCAAGAAAGAGTTAGCAGAAACTTCTTTGTCTGTCCATCCACCAAACAAAGAGTCTAGGATGATGGACAGATATGGGAAGCAAATGTTTTCCTCAGCGACCTTCTCAATGAGGTCCCTGAATTATCTCTCTCATTTTACATGACCTCAAAGGGATCTCCTAAAAGAGCTTGGAGATACCCTACAAGATCCTACCGCTGAGGGAGCATCAGCCAAAATAGCTTTCCAGCTTGCGATTCTTAATTCTATAGTCAACTCCTCCATGAGGCTGATTTCCTATGCAGCCGATAGAGCAAGCAGAGCCACAGGTACAGAAGTGGCTCTCAGGAGACATGCTTGGCTGCAGCTGTGTCAATTTGTGGAACCCATTGAGGCGTCCTTCACAAATACTCCCTTTGATGGCTACTCACTTTTTGGGCCTCAGGTGAAAGACACGCTTACCAGGTGCGAGCAGGAAGGCAAGACTCTCTCAGCTGTGGGAGTTCGTTTTTCCACTCCTAACAGACCTTAGCCCAAAGGTCAGAAGGGTGGAAAGATGTGGTTTTGTAAGTCCCAGGGACCCTTGCCTGACACACGTGATTTTTCTTCCAGGGGCAGAGGGGGAAACAACAACAATGGCAGATGCCACCCTCATGGCAGAGGGGGACTGCAAAATCAGGGTGACAGAGAAACTTTCTCTGCCAAACCCTTCCAGCATCCCTGATGGGTTGCCGACTCCTCACCTCTGGAGGCAGGTGGGGGAAGACTTTAACTGTACCCAAAAGTCTGGCAAAATATAACAAGAGACAAATGAGTACTATCTATCATATTCGTAGGTTACAAAATCCCCTTTCATCAACCCCATCTAAAGTCTAAAAAGTCCATCCCAGATGTCCCACCCAAACTAAGGGATCAAGCAGTTATACAAGTTTCAAAACTGCTAGAAAAAATAGCCATTCAGGAAGTCCCCGCAGACCAACTAGGATCCGGAACTTACTCAAGATTCTTTTTAGTACCAAAAAAGACAGTGGACTGGAGATCATTACTGGATCTCAGCAGATTGAACAAATCTGTAAAAAAAAAAGTTCTGGATGGTAACACTGCAGTCCATTCTCCCCTTTCTGGGTCAGGACAACTGGATGTGTTCTATAGATCTTCAGGATGTGTACTACCATATCAAAATGGACAGATGCTCCAGGAGATTTCTTCGCTTCTGGGTAGGGGCCAGTCATCATCAGTTCAGAGCTCTGCCCTTTGGTCTCACCACAGCCCCCAGGGTGTTCACCAAATGTATGGCAGTAGTCACGGCTCACCTGAGACGTCAAGGATTCCAGGTGTTTCCCTATCTAGACGACTGGCTCCTAACTGCTACAACCAGACATCAACTCTTAGAGGCATGGGATTATACAATATCAACCTGCACCCAACTAGGCATTACAATAAATTTCGAAAAATCTACCTTGTTGCCCTGTCAATCTGTTACATATATAGGAGCAGAATTAAACACAAAACAGATGTTTGCAAGGTTACCTCAGGAAAGAGTTTTTCTATTCACCAACAAGTGTCATTTCTTATGCAGAACAGAAAGATCCAAGTCAGACATGTCCTGCAAGTTCTAGGCTCCATGGCAGCTGCCATTCTTCTTGTACCATTAGCGCGTTACCACATGAGAGTTCTTCAGTGGCTTCTCTTCACACAGTGGTCCTTTCCAGAACTACCCATGTCTCACATCATTCTGATTACAGAAACATGCAAAAGACACCTCCCTTGGTGGATGGTCTCCCCACTGGTGACTCAGGGCAGACCTTTCATTAATCCCCCTCCGGTAGCCGCAGTGACCATGGACGCCTCACTGATAGGGTGGGGGGGCATTATCTAGGCAGGACAGTCCAAGGCATGTGGCAACCTCACGAGTACCATCTGCATATCAATGTCCTAGAGATGAGAGCAGTGCTCCTAGTGTTGCAAGATCTTCAAGACTCTCTTCCTTCCGGGACTATTGCGATCCAAACAGACAACATGTCAGTTGTGTGGTACATCAACAAGCAGGGTGGGACCAGGTCCTTTTTGTACCATTAGCGCGTTACCACATGAGAGTTCTTCAGTGGCTTCACTTCACACAGTGGTCCTTTCCAGAACTACCCATGTCTCACATCATTCTGATTACAGAAACATGCAAAAGACACCTCTCTTGGTGGATGGTCTCCCCACTGGTGACTCAGGGCAGACCTTTCATTAATCCCCCTCCGGTAGCCGCAGTGACCATGGACGCCTCCCTGATAGGGTGGGGGGGCATTATCTAGGCAGGACAGTCCAAGGCATGTGGCAACCTCACGAGTACCATCTGCATATCAATGTCCTAGAGATGAGAGCAGTGCTCCTAGTGTTGCAAGATCTTCAAGACTCTCTTCCTTCCGGGACTATTGCAATCCAAACAGACAACATGTCAGTTGTGTGGTACATCAACAAGCAGGGTGGGACCAGGTCCTACCCCTTGTGTAGAGAAGCCCTCAGGCTATGGCAATGGGCAATTTCCTCCCAACATTTTCTGACAGCAATGCACATCCCTGGGAAATCCAACGTAATAGCGGACAGGCTTAGCAGGGCTATCCTCATGCCTCATGAGTGATCTCTGAATCAGGAAGTTGCGGACCTTATCTTCCGCAAATGGGGCCAGCCTTGCTGTGATATATTTGCCACCTCCCTCAACAACAAATGCAGCAGCTACTTCTCCCTGCTTCCTCCTCCAGGTCAAACTCCCAGGGATGCTCTAGTCCACGATTAGCCTCAGGGACTCCTTTATGCATTTCCCCTTTTCCCCTAATTCCAAGACTCATACAGAAAGCAAACTTGTCAGATTGCAAAATGATCCTCATTGCTCCCTATTGGCCTCGACAGATATGGTTTCCATTCCTGCACCTTCACCTTCTAGACCAGCCTTGGGTTCTGGACCCAGTGCCAGATGTGTTGATTCATCAGCCAGATGGGTTACACCAATCCCTTCAGCCTCTCAAGTTCACAGCTTGGTTTCTCCACTTGCTACCTTAGCCAGGCTTCCAAGTATCTCCCCAGCAGTTCGCAATATTATTGTATCCCTCCCATAAGTCAACTACGAGAAAGGCTTATGCTAGCAAATGGAAAAGATTTTCTTACTGGGCAGAATCTAGAAACTTAGATCCCTTTTCAGCCCAGTCAATCAAATTTTAGAATTTCTAGCAGAGCTTTTTCAGTCAGGTGTGGCTGCTGCTACCATCAGGGTACAACTGGCAGCGATATCTAATTTTCATATTAGAATTCTTAATTATAGCATAATGTCTCATAAGCTCTGCAAAGCCTTCATGAGAGGAACATCGCTTCTTAGACCCCTAGTGAGGGATCCACCTCCTCCTTGGGATCTCAATTTAGTTTTGACTTCTTTGATTCTGCCTCCCTTTGAACCAGCAGCTTCATGTCCCTTAAAATTTCTTTCTTGGAAAACACTTTTTCTGGTTGCTATTACCTCAGCTAGACGTGTTTCAGAACTCCAACCACTCTGTGTTCGTCCTCCATATATAGTGTTTCACAAAGATAGAGTTTCTCTGAGAACCAACCCATCCTTCATACCAAAATCTGTTCAGAAAACAATTTAAATCAATCCATTGATCTCCCCGTCTTCTTTCTCAATTATAGCAACAAGGCAGAATAAGGTCTTCACCAACTGGATGTACACAGACAATTACGTTTTTACCTCCATAGGACCAAAGAGCTTAGAAAGTCAGACCAATTATTTTCTCCTATGCTCACAATAAGCAAGGCCTTCCAGTTTCTAAGGTGACCTTATCCAAATGGTTATCTGACACCATTGCCTTTATTTATCAGTTAAGGCAGAAACATGTACCAGCAAAACCGAAAGGTCATTCTACTACAGCATTAGCCACATCTGTAGCCTTTTAGTCTAAATTGCCCATAGACTCAATTTGTGCAGCTGCCACTTGGGCAAACCCTCATACCTTTATCTCTCATTACAAAGTGGATGTGGTCTTCCGGAGCAGGGCTTCCTTTGGTTCCACTGTTCTGAAGTGTCTGTTCTAATGAGCCACCCGAGGTCTTTAGGCACTAGGGACACTGTCCCAAACAGCAAGAATGAAAGCGAGATGGGACAACTTAACATAAAGAAGTTATGTACCTACCATAATGTTCCATGTTAGTTGTCCTTCATCTCACCTTCCTTCTTGCATCCCCCCTCCTTCCCCATTCCTGGAGGATTGAGAGGATTTCAGTATGGTTCCACTGGCTATTTTCCTTTTTCCTGGTTCACATGCAAGGTAATTTTGACAGTTTACTCTGATCTGTTATTTTGGTAAATCAGTTTTAGGTTACTGGTTACTTTATATGCCTAGTGTGCACTATCACAAACGAGATCTGGGTAGCTGACACTGGGCATTCTGGGATAAGGGTTGATAGTAGGCTGAGTCGGAGCCGAGGATTGGCTCCGAACCCAAACAGCAAGAAGGAAGGCAAGATGAAGGACAACTAACATGGAACGTTATGGTAGGTACATAACTTCTTTTTCTACCTTGACAGGACTAAGCCTTTCAGAAAATCTGACCAGCTGCTAGTCAGCTTTGCTACAGGGGCAGAGGGCAAGGCCATTTCAAAGCACACTGCATACATTTCTGCTACAAACATCATGGAAAAACCTACCCCACAGGATATCAGAACTCATTTCACTAGGGCTAGCTCAACCTCTACAGCATTTCTCAGAGGAGTCCCTACATCTGGACATTTTTATTTATTTATTTATTTAAATTTGTTGACCGGGAGTGTCCGACTGGACGTAGGTCCATTTTCAGCGGAGGCCCGGGGAGAAAAGCTCCACAGTTAAAATAAACAGAGTATATATATTGGATTACATAGTGAATAACAATTTACATAGCAATTACTTACAGCATATTTCCAGATGAAGAACATAGTACATCAGTAGACAACTAGAATCAGTAGACATCCTGGAAGCTGCAACCTGGAGTTCTGTACACACCTTCACCAAGCATTACCACTTACCCGTTTTTTTCTAAATCCAGAGCTGGATTTGCCATAGCAGTCTTACAAGGCCTGCTAGCCAGCCCTACTATTACTTGACTGCCTCCACCCTTCCTCAGCTTTTGAGAATCAACCCAAGTGTGATAACTGCAAGAGTGAAACACGAAGAACATAGTACAGTTGTGTACACTTACCATAAATGTAGATGTTCGAGTGTATTCAATGTTACAGTCCTGGTTACCCCCCCTCCAGCCCCCTGACTCTTCTGTGCTTTCTACCTGTCTTCTTTTTGACCATATCTTATGGCTATGGTATTTACTTTTAACTGGAGGTGTTCCACACCATGTAATTGCTTCCTATTTTGGGGGCTCCTGACATCTGGGGCAAGAAAAACTGATGTAATGGCGTTGGCGCATGTTTTATACCCCTGACGAGCTGACGTCATGGAAGAGGTGACAGCATCCGATGCAGAAATCCCAAGACTCTGGTATTTGGGCCAACTTTGGGCTACCTGCAGGCAGATAACCCTTGTGTGATGACTGCAACAATTAATACACTCGAACATCTACATTATGGTAAGTGTACACAACTGTACTTTCATAACCCAGAGACTGCCCATGCTCTGGAATAGACTTCCCATACATGTCAAGCAAAGCACCTCACTGGCCCTTTTCAAGAGAAAGCTTGATGAGTGGATAGGAAATAGATAGTTCACCCCGGGGATCACTCCAGTGGCTGTACTTGATACAGTCACTGGGAACTAACGATGGCAGGATGCCAGGCCACTTCTGTGGGTTAGGGTTGTAAAGGATCCAGGGCCGTTGGCCTAGTAGACACCTATGAACCTATGAGAGAAGAGATTGTCCTAAGTATTATGTAAGTGATGGCCTGCAACTCTCATTCAAGGGTATCCACAAACTGCCAAAAAGCCCTTACTGCCCTTATAGTACCCATTTTTAGGCAGATTCCATCTAATGATCATACCAACTTAGCAAAATCTTCAAACCCTATATTGAACCACATTAATGTGGCTGTTATCAGCACCAGGAGTCTCAATAACAAATTGCCTGAGATTGTGGTGCTTCTGCATCTGGAACATGTCCACTTATGTGTAGTTACAGAAACTTGGTTTAAATGTAAAGAAACTGTCTTCACGCTTGGGTTTTGTGCTTATCATGACTTCAGAACTGGTAGAAACTGTGGTGGTATTTCTGTATTTGTCAACAGCCATATCTCATTTAGAGATATCCAGATAACCACAAACCAAACTTCTGGAACTTCAGTTTACCATGGACAAGATAAGTTACCAACTTACAGTATTCTACAGAAACTCTTCCATGTTTTGAGATGATCATGTTACATTCCTGGAAGCAACATTTTAGAAGAAATTCCTGTAAGCAGTAACACCATAATAATGACTTCAACTAGCCAGCACTGGCCAGGATAACCTATACTTCTAATCTAGGGAATAGTAAAGGATTTCTGGATTTGATAAGTAGTTCTTCACTGGTCCAAATAGTTAGCCACCTCCCTAGAGGCCAAAATATTCTGGATTTGGTCCTTAGTAATATTGCATCTACCTGTTCCCCTCTCCCCTAGGCTCTACATCTGCAGTTTAGAGCATAAAGTTGTGACAGTTACTCTTAGAACTACCACCCTTCCCTGTAACCAGTGTCTCTCTATTTGAGGTCTTCAATGTGAGAACCTTGTACATGTACATGATGAAAACTTTAAATTTACCCATGGCGTCAGTACTGTTGGCGGTGACACTGATACCAACACAGCAGTCAACTTAAATAATGAGGTTTATTCCCACATAGAGAAATGCATAGATATGGAAGTCCCAACCAAAAGAACACCAGTAGATTTATATTTCTGACTAAATTTTAGTGGCTGGCTAGAAAGTGCAGTACCTGGATACCAGGAAAAAATAAATACAGAGGACCTCAAAGAAAATCAGCTACAAAACATGAGAAAAAGCACTGACTGGGAAAGTACTGCAGCTGTTCAGCACAAAGCAGTACAAGCTTCAGACCTGACTTCCAGTAACCTAGAGGAAAATATATAACTGCACACAGACCTGATTAAAATAAATAAAGCACTGCTGGAGTATATCAAGTCAAACTACAAAAGTCTGTTAAAAATGGAAGAAGGGGGAATTGTGCTATATAATGCAAATGAGTACACACAGAAAATATATCAAATTTTAGCCAATTCCGGGAACTATGAAACTTCCTCTATAAATCAAATAAATATTGCCCATGGGAGAATTGATTTATACTTCGAAGAATATTTACTGGATAATAGAAATGACAAAGAACTGTATCAGTTTTTGAAAGTAGAACATCTAGTTTTGGCTACTGTAGTGGGGATCCCCAAGATTCACAAGAATATGGAGGATCCCCTATTTGGTCCCATCATTTCTGGGAGCAAAAGTAAGATGTTCCCTTTCGGAAGAGTAATAGACAGATGGTTAAAAAAACTTTATAGTAAGGTCCCACACATTGTTAAAGACTCTTGGGAATTTTTGAGTAGAATAAAATCCCATTTATGGAATGACAGTGTTATATTTTTAACAATTGATGTGGTCGACCTGTTTTCCTGTATACCTAGAGAAGATGGAATAACTAGATTTATTAATAGTATACAGAGGTACACACAATTTGATTGGGAAAGAGTTAGCCTATTAGAAGAATTCATGGGTATTGTGTTGGATAATAACTACATATACTACGATGGTGAACATTACAGACAGACACAAGGTGTTGCTATCGGGGCCCCGTGTGCCCCATGTTTGCAAACCTTGTTCTGTTAGACTGGGAGGATGAATATATGTTTGCTAGCCATTGGTACCAGTTCACTAGTTGTTAAATCAGATTTTTAGATGATATGTTTATTTTGTGGACTGGTATTATGGATGAAATAGTATTGTTCTTAGAATATCTCAACAATTCTAGCCCATACTTAAAATGTACCTATAAATGTAACAGTAGAGGTATAGCATATCTTGATACATATAGCTGCACTATGAGTATGGGCTTTAGGTCTAAAATATATAGAAAAGAGACCTTCAGCAATACATATCTGGAATTCTCCAGTAACCATCCATGGAATCAAAAGAAATGTATAATCAAGGGGCAGTGTATTAGAGCAGCCCGGATGACCTCGTATCATTCGGAGATGGTTGAAGAAATTGACCATATAGGAAATATGTTTATAGAAAGGGGGCACCCTAATGAACTTATCAGTGATGTTACAGGGTATGTTAAAAAAGAATGGGGGAAAAAGTATAAACCCTTGTTGGGTGTAGACCTGGAGATGAGTGATGAGTCCATTAACAACAAGGACAATAATAAGAAATATAAAAGAGTTTGTATCCTGGGGTTTAACCCTTATGTTAAGGAGGTCAAAAGTATTATATACAAAAATTGGAACAGTTTGTGGTGTGATGAGGGGGTGCATACCAAATTAGGAACAGAACCCCTTTTTGTATATAAAACCGGAATGAATTTAAAAAGGAAAATCCAATACAGTGATAAACACAATGATACAATTAACACAGGTACAAGTAAATGTGGACACTGTAATCAGTGTTATGTCATATATGAGCAATACACTCGTACTATAGACAATATTAACAAAACAGTAGTTAGGTTTAAAAGGGGTAATTGTCAGACACAGTATGTGATTTATCTAGCTATCTGTACCAACTGTTCAAGTTTCTACATCAGAAGAACTGAGAGGAGGTTAAGAAATCGTATATATGACCATCTTTATTGTATCGGAAAACAAGATACTAATAATTCCCTATATAGACACATCAGGGATAGTGAGACTTGTAATACCTTCAAGTTTGCAATTTTAGAGTGTGTGTAAAGATCAATCTGAGAGGAGGTGATATGAAAGGTATATTGGGGGAAGTGAAGTGGCAAATTTTATTAAATGCAGCCACCTACCCCAGGCTAAATGATTGTATTCCCACTAAACCCCTTTTAAGGGCTTAAATAGGTTACCGCAGAAGTAATATCAAATCTTGTACAGGAGGTGCTTAAGTTTAGTACACTTATTAAGTCATCAGTTTCCCATTGTTTATGTGCTTCTTGTAAGACACAATTACTATCTTGCATTTTTAATACTGTTTATTTTGTTTTTATCTTGTGCATTTTTTATCATAATTTTATTAAGTATCTTGAGAGTATTATATCATGGACAACTGTATTTATAATTGTGATTTTTATGTTTTTATGTTTCCTTATGATTTTTTATGGTTGTTTTTTTGTAGAGTATAAGGTTGGATCAACTCATTAAAATTCATGAGACTTATATTTATGAGACTAATTTGGTGTACCATAGGAGTGGATAATAAGTATTAATTAATAGTATTTAAATGTTGTTAGTCTGTCCAGTGGTGTTCTGATGAAGTCTATGGAGGATAGATGAAAGCGCTTAACCAGATGTACCAATAAACAACAGTTCCAGCACATATTCTGTCTCATTCTTTGGAACCATACACCGTTGTTCACCAGTTATATCGAGTTCATTGATTGGCAAGTGTTGGGTTTGACTGGTGTTTTTACTTTTTTTTAAAAAATGGAAGAAGCTTTAAACAGATATTCAGATGAGGTGATAAAAATGCAAAAATCAGAGGTCAAAATGAAGAGAATGCTGGCTGAATATGAGACTGCTCAAGAAGAGATGTTTAAAAAATAATAGAATTAGAGGACAGAGCATGAAAGGAAAACCTTAGACTGAATATCTAAAGGAAAGAAAAGACTGTATTAATTTTATGAAAGCACAAATAAGCAACAAACTGGTATTCCACAACAGGAGCTATTAACTGAAAGGGCACATTTTGTGTATGCCCCAAACCTAGTTATGAGAAAGTAACCTAGACCTTTAATATTTAAGATGCATACTACCAGCAGAAAGAGTTAATTCTGACAAAAGTGAGACAGCAGAGTGTTTGTGGAGAATGATTACTCATTGTACACCAGGCAGTAGAGGAGTAAATTTATTACACTATTCAGAGAATGTTGAAAATCAGGCATGAGATTCCAACTGCTGTACCCAGCTATCTTCAAAATATTCTTCCCTGGATGGACAAAATCATTTTTTGATGAAGTACATGCTAAAGAGGAAATACAAAGGTTTGTCCAACAAAAAGTGAGCTGTAAAACAGAAGGAAATTCTGCTTTTTGTTCTTTTGGTAATAAAGAGCACAGAGAGACTGTGCCAGTGAAGCTTTTTCCAGTGTTTCAACAGAAAATGCTAGATAGAAGGAAAAAAGTACAAGCGCTGACTAGAAGAATAGAGAGTAGGTTGGAAATGAAGCAGAAACAGGATTTGGGAGATGAAGATGTACAGGAATAAAAATGGTAATTTGGAAATTGACAAATGTGGGATTACGAAGCAATAATTACATTTGTGAAACATGACAGAAATATTGGCCTGTTTTGGACTTTGCTTAAGTTGTAGGGGAATCTAATAGGGGACTCTAAAACATATGCCCTACTTCATGTCATTAATGTTTGGAAAAATACTCAGGAGGGGAAGAGGTGGGCAAAAGTAACTGTGGGTAAAATTTTTTTCTTAATGGTACTATTTTTATAGTGCATTATTTTCTTTACATTCTATAAAGTAAAGTTTTCTCAATTATTTTAAGTGTAATGGGAGTACTGATGTAAACAGGTATTCTTTTTTTTCTTTCTCCCTACTTCTTTCCCCTTGTTCAATTTTAATAAATGTAGGCACTGCAACATTAAAAATGTCTGGTTAAAAGAGCATAACAAAAGAAAAAAAATAGTGTGTTTTTTTCCTCATTCTTGCATGGGGGAATGACTGGATTAAGACCCTTAGCTAAATCTAGCAACACCTTTCAAGAGAAAGCAAGTAAATGACAAAGAATATTGAATATTATAAGGATTTTTTCTAACAGGTGAATGTGTGCTTAGTAGCAATTTTGTATCTGGCTGTCATGTCTCCAGGAGATAATATGATAAAGAGAAATGGCAAGGAGATAATAGGTTCATAGGTTAAATATTCTATGAAAGCATTCAGGTATTTACTCAGCTGGGAGAGCTATAAATATAAGAAGCACTTAGTTGAAGCACAGGCTACACCATGTATCTTAGCATGGATAACCTTTCTTTTAGGTTAGCGTGGCTGTCAGTTTGGTACATTTGTTCCTATTAGGAGGGTAAAACTGCAATATGTGAAGATGTACATAGTTTTGTGTGTTATTATTATGTTAATAGGGTTTGCAGGATATTGGGATTGTGTTTATTTTCTTTTGTTTGAGGGCTTTCTATAAAAGAAAACGTTTTATAAGATGTGGCATAGGCAGAAATGGATATGACAACAGACAACTGTATAAGAGATCAACCTGCCAAACAGTGTATGCATGTAATATGAATGCTGGAACTAGTCATTTAAAAACAAGCTGTATAACATAAAAGATGGGAATAATAACTTCTCAGTACAATAATGCTTTCTATAATGTCTTTAAATGTAATGGTCTCATAAATAAATACAAAAAAGAAAGAGTACTGAACTATATTTAAAAAATGTAGAGTGCAAATAGCTGTGCTACAGGAAACACACTTGGAAAGAACTAAACATATGACTTTGATAAAGAAAGGTTATCAGGATGGTTATTCAGTAGAAAACCTGGGACAAAAGAAAAGAGGAGTACTTATATCCATTGCATGAGGACCTCCAATAGTGATAAAAGAAGATAAACAGATAATAATGGTAGGTTTATAGTACTAAGGGGCTGTTGGTAATGGAGGAAGATTAAACTAGCATGTATTTATATTTCACTTAAAACTGCTATAATGGAGCTTAAAAAAATTCTAGGAAGAAATAATTAGCTTTCAGAAAGAAATGTTATTTATAGGTTCATACTGGAATTTGATTTGTAACAGCGAAGATGTGTCTGGGGGGCCAGAAGGAAGAACGCTAGATTGATGAAGAAATTTATGAAAATGTTTGAAATGGAAAATGTGAATTCAGTACTATGAGTGAATTTATATATCATTCCCCAAAATACAAAAATTGGACTAAGACTGAGAGAGTTTACAATTCACAGAACATGTGCATTTAATTGAAGGTCATGATATGCACCCAGTAATTATTTCAGCTCATGTGCCAATAACTATGATAAAAACATAGGGTTAAAATCAATGTCTTTTAGCTTTTCCCGGTTAGGGGTCACCACAGCGGAACTCCGGTCTGCTAATGATTGGCAGTGAATTTTTACGGTGTCAAGTTGCCAGCCCGGCACCGAGCCTTCAAACAAGGTACACCCACACATGCATGCACCTACCTGCATGTCTTTAAATTCAGTCAACTGTGGGGAGGACATGCAGAGACCGCAAAGAAGGCGCTTCAGCCAAGAATTGAACCGGAGAAACTCTTGCTGTAAAGCAACAATGCTAACTGCTGCACCACTTCGGCCTCAATTAATGAAAATATAGGGCAATGAAATAAAAATTGGACACTGGCACTTTTTCCCACCTATCTGTTGAAAAGAGAGGCATTTAAAGAATGGGTAGTGGAAATTATTAGGAAATATTAGAGAAGATAGATATTCCTTCTGAAAATATAACTAGGAAGTGGGATAAAATTAAAGTGGAGTTTAAAATAAGGTGTAAACAAAAAAGGGCCTATGATTAAGAAGTAACAAGTATTATTTAGAGGGACTGACAAATGCTAAAGTATTGCAAAATAGGGAGAATCTCACAGAACAAGAATAGGAGCAACTACAGAATGCTAAACAGAAAATAAGGGATTACCTCAAGAATATGCATGGGTTTAGAAAGATTGCTGTTAAGCAACTGTTTTTTGATGATAACTTTACAGCAAAAAACTTTTAGCACAACAATTCAGGCAACAGAAAGTAGAAAGGACTGTTGCCATGCTTTGGGAGCCTATAACGAGAAAGATAAGAGACCGTGTAGAAGCATTAGAAATATTTTGGAAATTCTTTGAAAGTCTTTGTAAAACAGAGAAATATGGAAATCAAGAAAAAGTACAAAAGAAATGTTTATGGAAGAATTAAATATGCCAAGGTTAGAGGTAGATTAGGCTCAATTTCTAACAGGATAGGAGGAGATGCAATAAAAATGGTGCTGTATAACCAATCTACATGAAAGTCCCTAGGAATAGATGGTATTCCTGTGGAAGTTTGGAAGCTAGGAGGGAAAAATTGATAAAGATCTGGAAGGTTAAGTTTATCAGTATTTTAAGAGGAGGAGAAGTTCCAAATTCTTGGAAGAAAGGTTGGTAGCTGTCATACTCAAGGAGGGTAAAGATCCATCAAATCCAGCTTTACACACACCCATTTCAATAGTAAACCATAATTATAAAGTGTTTATGCCTGTTATGGCTAAAAGAATGGCGAAAGTGATGCCAAAATTGATAGATATGGATCAGTGTAGTTTTGTGGAGAGGAGGCAAACATTTGACATCATTAACAGAACACTGATGATCCAGAGTAAAGCAGAATGTAAGAAAATATATAATATCATTGTTGGTGTTGGGTCTAGATGCAGAAAAAAGCATTTGACAGAGTAAGCTGGGACTTTATGTGTAGGGAGGAAGCATTTGTGTTCCTTGTTAAAATTATAAGGTTGATTAGGAGGATATAAGAGGGAGTGAAGGCAAACATTAAAGTGGGTGGATTCCTCTCTGATAATTTCTGCTTAAGCAGAGGAACCAGGCAGAGGTGTCCTCTTTCCCTTTGTTATTTGCATTATATTTAACACCATTAGCAAAGAAAATAAGGAACTCAGAACTTCAAGGGTATAACTGGTATGGTGGACAAGAAAAGCTGCTGTATTTGCAGAATATTATTTTATATTTGATAAAACCAGAAAATGACATTACAGTGTTGTGGAACATTTGGGACAGTTTCATATCTTTTTAGGATACAAAATTAATGAAGCTAAAACAAAAGGAATAGCTGTAAATTATGTACCCACGCACAAATTGGTTCAGCAATATCCATATTTATGGGGACATGATAAAATTAAGTATGTGGGAGTATGGACTAAAAACGATTCTGGTGTGGCAGCTACTGATATGGGGGAAGAGACTAAACAAAAGATATTACAAAAACTGAGAAACTGAAAGCTCTGTTATATGCATATGGATAGTAGGATACAAGCAGTTAAAATGTTTTTAGTCCCTTTAATCTTATACACAGGTCTGGCATATTTTTTGTCAGCCATAGTAGACGTTGTAGAGAGCAATTACTAAAGAACTGAAGGATTTTATCTGGGAAGGGAAGGCAGCAAGAGTCAAGTGGGATAAGATGATTCTTCCAATAGAACAAGGCAGATTGGGATTATCCAATTTGAAGGGGTAATTCATACAGAATAATATATTATAAAGTAGCATAAATTATTCTAAGAACT
The DNA here is from genome assembly GCF_019279795.1 of Protopterus annectens. NCBI lineage: Eukaryota > Metazoa > Chordata > Ceratodontiformes > Protopteridae > Protopterus > Protopterus annectens. Next base: position 894,076,121 of record NC_056734.1, read on the forward strand.
AAGCCAACATGGGAATGGAGAAGGAGATAAGGAGATTCTGCCGATAGGGATGACTGCAATTAGGGATACAGACAAAAGGCAAGAGGGGGATGGAATTTATTGGAGAAAACTGGCAAAGGAACCAAGGTATTGGGAGCAAATAACTACAGAGGAAAAGGTAATAGAATGGAAAGATGCCAAGTATTTATTCAGACTGCAGGTTAGAGATTGCCTTCCCTGACAAGGATTGATATCAGGATATAGGCAAAGAGAAAGACGTGGGGAGGGGTCCTAAACAAAAGACCAGCACTGGTAGAGTTTTTAGTAATGTCTTGAACAGAAGCAGCTGTCAAACAAGGAATAATTAGTAGACCATATAAAATATGACATGATAACTATAAGAGCCAATCAAAGAAGGTTAGAAAGGATTTGGAAGAGAGATTGGATAAGCAAGTCACAAAGAAACAATGGGCGATATATGTTTGTCTCCCAGATATGCAACAAAATCTAGAAGATTTAGGATTTTTGCTTGAAATATTTAGATATATATTTGTATACACCAAGTAGACTCCAGAGAATTTTTCTTCAGGTAGACAGCAAATGTTGGAGGTGTGATGGGGAAGAAAGAGGCAATCAGAAACATATTTTCTGGCAGTGTAATGAGTTGGCAGACTTTAAATATTCCCTCCAGAAAGCTCTATCAGAGACACTGGGGGAGTAAATTGGTGTAACTAAGGAAATTATTTTTCTAAGTTATGATACAGAATCGGAATTGCTTAGACATAGTAAGGCCTTGCTGAGTCTAATTATGGTGGCTGCCAAAAAAGCAATTACTAGAAAATGGAAGTCAAAGTCTAAACCAACTATACTAGAATTATTGACTATAGTAACAGCAATAAAACAACTGGAACTGGAATCGAGAAAAGAGTAGGAAGAACTTCCATAGGAAAAAAATGGGACTTGTGGGAACCATACATACAAGGGAGGAATGAGGTTTTAAAAATGGCAGGATTTGAATAAGTTATATAATATTTGACTGACGATGTTTGAGTAGATTATAAGTGATGTTTAATGTTTGCAACTAAAATTATGTCAGTATAGTTTGTGGTATAAAATGACTGCACCTAAGATAATGGCATGATGGTTTAATTATATAAATGTATTATTGCCTGTGTCTCAGGTGACAGTTTAATAAAGCTGTTTCTTGTTTAAAAAAAGAAAAAAGAAAATGAAAACACTAAGAAAAGGTAAGGTGACCCATGTGCAGTTATAAGCTTCTTTAGCAAAAGAAAACTGGAAATCCTTCTTTAGCTATATTTAAAAAGCTAAATAATAACACGCAACATTGCTCTGAACTTCTGCTTAATGAGACCCCCCCCCACTTTGACCCAGATGATATTGCAAATGTACTAGCAAACATGTTCTTTGCAAACTTCACCCACAAAACATCTGTTCTAGCACCACTCATCCCAGATTCCCTTACTCCCCTATAATTTTTAAAGAATATGTTATTGTAGTGTTATCTAAAAATAGCAACACTTCCTCTCTGGGTCCTGATAACTTACCTGAGTGCCTATTAAACAGCATCAAATGGAGTGTTGCTGACCCTTTCCTTAAACTGTTTAACTTAAGCCTAGCTATGGGGTACATTCCTGAATCCTGGTGCGCTGCTCTGGAAATGCACCCCCCTCTACAAGGGTGGCCCTGTCAGTGACCTCATTAATTATGATATCCAAAGTCTCATTAAGCTTGACCACCAAGACTTTGGCTTTGTCAAAAGCTGATTTATACGTAATTCCCATGGTCAGTGGTAGGGCCAAATTATCAGCGCTCAAGCTTAATGACTTTTTTCATATCATAATTAACAAGCTCAGTTATAATACACTATGACTTTGTAAAGAGGAGCTCATGAATGTTAAAACTGCAAATTTCATTGAGAGGGCTATGCAGACTGTTGACAGTGGTACTGCTGTTCCATAGTTGTCATGATCTGGCCGAAGCATTCAGTACCATACCTCATATCAGAATTGTAAGGGAACTTTGATCCTGAAACATTGATCCTGATGTGGTAAGATGGATTGCCAGTTGGCTGAAAGACAAAACCGACACAGCTCATGTGGCAGGTGCCTCTTCAAATAGCACCAAGGTAACCATTTAATTCCTCAGGGGAATGGGCTGGGTTTTTTCCCGTTTACCATCTACTGCTTTGATGTCAAAAGTTATGACCAAGACATTTGGTTAACCAGATTTGCTGATGACTACAAACTGGATATAATTGCTAAAACCCCTTCAGATATCTGCAACCTTTAGAAAGTAGTTACCTTAGTTAATTCCCATTTTACATAAAATGGGTTTAAACTAAATGCTAGAAGTGCTATGTTGTTTCTTTCAGAAAATAGAAGCTGCCCAGGAAGCAGGACAATTTGACCCCAATGCAATTGGATGCACTTTCATTTTAAAATTTACATTTATTGTCTATGAAAATATTTATTGGACAGTTTGACTCTGGACTATCTTACCCCAATTAAATTTAATAAAATAATTTTAATACTTAATAGTCTAATTAGAAATTTTAGATAGAAATTTAATATATTATTTAACATTTTAATATGTAAATGATAATTTATTTAACATATTATTTAATATCTAAATATAATTAATTTAATTAATAGTTTTTAATATGTTAACAGTGAACTCAATCATGAATTTTACATAGGAAGTTGGCATATTTAACTCGTGTATTTGAAGATTTACTCAACGTATCTGAAGTTTTATTCAGTTTTATGCACTTAATTGTTATTAAAGCTGGTTTTATTCTCCAGACAACGTTCCATTGTTTTTACTTTGCTAATGTGAGTTCTCTATGATTGTACCAGGTTACAGACCAGTAGTACGAATAATATTTTGTTCTGTATAATGACTGGTTATTTTATGTGCAATTGTGTATGATTGTCATATGTTTTCGCTATTCTTGTGAATGTTATAAGCTATTATAAAGCCTTGTTAACTAGGGTGTAACAATAGTATCAAACTGTATTCAAAGTGTTACAGATCTAGGCATGGAATGTGTTAATGCAGGGGTCAAAATATCCCATACTGCTGCCCACAAATTCCGGTGTAGATAACATACCGTTACAAAGCGAAAAAAGTAGTCATGAACCTGGATACTCGCATTGAAAGCTCCCTGTGCTTTGACCATAAAGTGGCTACTGTTGCCAAAAAATGTTTTTACTTCATATGACTAATAGCCAGCTGTATTTCATCTAGATGCAAAGGTGTATTGTCTTCTATATTCAGCACTGATCAGATCCAATCAGTATGTATTTCACATAACATTGTAACAAATATAATAAGTGCCATAAGTTCCTAACAAAAAGATCTTTGGTGTTAATAACTTTAATGATCAGGAGAGTTTGATATTGGCAAGTTCCACATCGTCAGTAAACTTAAATAGCCTTTAAACTCCCCTGATTCTTATTTTATAGTACCTCAGGAGTATGACTGCCATCTACAACTATTAGATACCTACAAATCCAGGTCCTCTTTCAGGATTCATAGAATCCTAGGCTGACTGGAAATGCAAGACAGTAGAGTCTTGCACCCATGTACACCTTGCCAGTACCCACCCTTAGAATGTTCCTTTTCAAGGAGCACTAGGCCAGTAAATCCAGGGGAGAATTTGTTAGTAACCATCCAATCCTCCACTTCTTGTTTGGTTTACGGTAATGTATCAGTATGCTTAATTTACAGCGGGAGACTATTCTAGAGCTGGGCAAGGCAGTTTGTAATGAACCAACCTCTTCACAATGTTTTATTTATCTACTGGTGAACATTCAGATCCATGTTTCTGGTATTCGTGGGACTGTTTGATTTGTGAGGATATAAAATATCCATGATTACTGGGTCCTTAATGGTATGAAAAGCAAGGCAGAGCTTGCCCATCAGAAGTCTGTAAGACACTGAATAAAGGAACTGTACTTCTAGTCTTTTCTGGTATCTTAAGGTTTTTAAACCAGTGCACTGCAAAAACTCAGCTTCCAAAAAATAAAAAAAAAAAATAGAAAATAATGCAAATATTACTTAAAATAAGCAAAATTATCTGCCAACAGAACAAGAAAAATTCACTTGCCAAGAATATTTAAAAACAAGTAAATATTTCTAGCCTCCAACCCCCCATGGGCATCTTAAAACTAGTGCATTCAGACTTCAAACAAAAAAATAAACTAGTGTATTCAGACTTAAAATAAGTAAATTTGTTTAATACAGAGAAAACAAATTAATATTTATTTTCTGAATATGTAGGAAAGTTCGCTTTAATTTAGAAAGTGCTAGCCATTGTCTTGAAATATGTTTAGGAATTATATCTTAAAACCATTGCAACCACACTAAAATCAAGTATTTTTTTAGATGCAAAGCAAAAGATAAGTCCTTTTGTCTAAAATTGTAGGAAATGTTGCTTGAATTTAACATTCATTGCTGGTTTAAATACTTTGAAATGAGACAAAATACCCTGAAATTTACAGAGAAAAGTTTACTATACTACAAATTGACTGCTTAAATAATTCTTTATCCAGAGGCATGTATGGCAGGACAACATGCAAAAACAAGGCCATTGCTCACTGTGAAAACGAGAATGTCAGCATGTGCAATATATCAAACACAGTGACTTTATGAATAGACAAGCAGCAAACTAAACCAACACCCTGCCAAACAATTAAAGATGAAGTCATATTTGAAGTTCGTCTTGCACTACAAGGGACACAATAACGACCGGAAATGAAAAAAATGGTTTTGTGCATTTCTACTCAGCAAGGAACTTTTCCACTCAGCCATAGCTTTTATATATGAAGAGGTCATGGATGGCATCTGACAGTACTTCAGTCTGCAACACAGAGAGAAGTGTCTCAATGCACTTAGGATATATAAGGTGAAAGGCGTAATAACATGCCATGAGAAGCATCACACTTTCATAAATGGCTTCTTTTGGGAAGGTTATCAGAGGCATGGTTCCAATGGCCAGTAAGCAGTTGGTTTTGCATACAATCATGACAGGGCTGAAGAATGGCCTTGTCTGAAGAAAGGTGTTGGGGTCTTCTTTACACTGACCAAAACAAGGAAAAAATAAAAAGATTATGACCACAAAAATGATTCATTGTAATTTATGCTGAAATAATATATAAATTATCAAAAATTCACAAATTTCTTACCTCAAAGATGTGAAGCATAGCCTCACTTGCATGTAACAGGTGATCGGAGCATGTTTGGTAAAGGCTTCATCAAGGCAACTGAGTGCTTCACTGTTAAAAACAAAATCAGACATCTGATTTACTGTGGCCAGTTGTTTTCAAAACCTCAGGGTAGTTGATTTTTTTATACACTTAGGTTGTGATGTCATGATATAGGAAATTTTACATTTTGATACAATACCAATAAAAGTATTGAAATTCAATACCATTTCTATACTCAACACAGTAAATCTAAATCAAAGTGTGTTTACATTGGAGTTTTTTTTTGCATGCATTAATGTCTTTTCAGTGATAAAGAAACACTTTGAGACCTATGCAGAGTTTAATTTTTTGATAGGTTTGAGGTAATTAATGTGTGGTGGTAGCCCAGTCTCAATAGTCAAGAGTGAACTGGAACTGCATGTTGTAGAGGAGATGCCATGAAAAAATGAATTGAAATACATGATCAAATTGATGCTTTCCATATATTTGATGACCACAGTATGAGGTACTTATTACCCATACTCAAACTGTTACCTACAGTATGATGGCATAAGCCCAAGTTTGCAGAAGCAAACAAGAACATAGAAACAAATAAGAGCTAATAATGACCTTTGTCCAGCAACGGTGGCTTCATGAGCTTTGTGAATATTGCATAAAACTGTGCCTTCTCATAAAAGGTCCCCCAGCAGGTCTGCAGATCAGTTAAACAGGAGTTCCCTCTATCAAGGATCTGTCAGAGCTCATCCATAAGCTGATGTACACACAGCCAGAGAGAGCGCACACTGCTTTTCAAAAAAGATGTTTCTTGACTTCCAACTCTGTGCCTGTGTATAAGACATACTGTGGGCTTAGAAACTGTACAATTTTGTTGATACTATGCTGGTCTCTTGGCTTTGGAGAATGTTGGGTGGATGGAGAGGGATGAGGGCTAGGAGAGGGGCTGAAATCATAGGTCCGAGAGGAGGTGCCTGGTCTACACAAGTCTGATTCTTTCTCCTGTACATGAGAAGCATATATTTAATGGTAATTATAAGGCAAAGTACACTGACTGTAAGAACAAGGAAACATAAAAAAATACAGTTTTTAAATGTATAATGGTCATGAAATGATTATTCAATAACAGAACATACTGCATGGTTATATTAAAGGTTGTCCTATGTGAAAATATGTCAAAAATGTGATTACCTCACTTTTACCATAATTAAGTCTCCAAATGGTTCTCCTTCTAAAAAAGTGCTCTGGCCCAGGAAAGAGATTGCATAAATCATCCTTAGAGAGGCTGGGCAGCATGTCTGTGGTTATATTAGCGGCTGAAAACACATTTACTCACACAATAAATGATCAAGGAACTTATTATTTTCAGCAACTTCAATCTTCAATTCATTTAAATGTGAAGTTTTGTAGTAATGCACATCATTATTATATCCAACATTCTAATACATTTTTATTCAGCTTTTCTTAAGGTAACTTTTACATCAATGAATAAAAGAAGTATAATGTGTCATGAAATGCAAAAGCACTAAAATAAAATATTTCACCCAAGCGACCCCTTCAGTAATGTCTGCAGGTATGCACCAGCACTAAAGTCAAACATTTCACAAAAGTATATCGTAAAATACAAGGAAAGACACTATGTCTTACAACCTTGTCATCTGAAAGAGAAAAAATTGTCGCTTTTTTGCAGCATGGAAATAGCCCAGTATACAACTCTGTACTTGCTTTTCAAATGTAGAAAACCTGCACTGTCATAAAATAACCCACTGTTATGTCTTGAACACGTTGGCTCCGCTACGCAGCTTTTGATCGGTTCATATACTGCAATTACTATCAATTGGCATCGGGCCCCCCAGAGCAGCCCCTTTTGCAGCAACCCCCTACCCCTCCAAAACAGCCATAGCCATTCCAGTGTTCATGACTTGGCTATCTCTCCACAGTTACCATAAACACTGTTCAAACCTGTTACATACTGCTTTCTTATTTACTTCTACAGTAATTACAGATATTGAAATAAAATAGCACAAACACTAATAGCCATTTGCTAAACAAACAATACAGTCTCACAATGACAATAGACTTAGCATGACCAGTAAACTTCTCTGCCTTGAAACTCATTGAAACGGCATTAAAATGTGCATTCGAATAAAATGCATCTGGCCAGAAGAGGATTACATTTACCTTTGGCCATTTTCAAACCATAGGCTCCTTGCACACATTTTTAGGACCATGCATATATGTATGTGTTCTTTGAAGCACCTTCCTGATTGTATTAAAATTATATTCCTTGTATAATACAGCACCACTTGTTAGAATATGTTTTAAATTTGTAGTTTTGAACATTCTTTCAGTAAGCAATGAAACAAAATGTATGAACCAATAATGAAAAAACTACTCATTTCAGAAAATTTCAAACATAAAAGGGCGCTCAGACATCAGTCATTACAATCCACCAATATCAGTCAATAAGCACAATCTCTTCAGAAGTAAAAATCATCTGAATAATTCCACATTAAAAAGAACTGTAAGAGGGTGCTACTGGCAAGATCATTTTAGTGTTTCATCTTCAAATTCAGTGCCTGCTCCCCTTGAAGAATTATACTGCTGATGTTACATTAAAAAAAAATTGGTAAGCTAGTAATATTGCAATATGGAATGACTGACAAACCAACAAGTTCATAGTTACTAGGCATCTCATACAAAAGAGGGCACACTCAGGAGTGCAGTACCATATCCCCCCCCATAAAATGTACCAAATAGTCAGCAATCATAAGGGCATTGCAATACCAGCACTCAATCTGCATGGTGTGGGAGCAGAACCCACAGCCTTCTGCATTAAAAACATGTATACTCCCTGCTGTGCTACAAATGCTTTCAAATACTTTATCACAGTTGCACATTGTAAACAGACTTGGCATATAAGCAACACAACATCTCTTCCCCTGAAGCTCTCAGCTCCTTGTAAAATGCACTCCACACACCTTCTTGTAAAATGCACTTGACACTCAGCCATATCTCTCAACTTTGTAGCACAAGACATCTGGAAAAAGCCAAAATATATAGAGGGAACAAAGGAGACTGCGGTGGTGGTGCTGCGGTAGCGTTGTCGCCTCACAGTTAGACGTTGCCTGTTCGATTCTCAGTTAGAGCGTCTTCTGTGTAGTTACATGCGTGAATGGGCATTCCTTAGTTGAAGGTTGTATGTTAGGCCCGGCAAGCCAGTACGTAAAAATCTACTGCCAATCATTAGTTGACCGGAGTTCCGCTGTGGCGACCCCTAACCGGGAAAATCCGAAAGACACAATCAATATAGAGGGAACAAAGGCCCAAAACCAGGGACACATTTGAAATATTACTTGTATATTAGCATTTCCTGAAAGTGCTAATACAGTATAAGCTAACAACATTGTGACTAGGCACACGCTACAGGCAAAGAAATGCAACAAATTCAGCCATCAGCCAGTTAAGTTTGCAGTGTCTTTACAATCAATACAGACAACAAGAACAGACCACTAATCTCACCATACTGTAGTGATTCTTTTAGCTAAATCAACATTTATTAAGCCAAACCTCTAAACTGATAAAATAGTTTATACTGTATGAGGTTTATCTGCTAGGCAGGTTATTGTATAGACACCAGAAATAATTAGCAAACTCACAAATGTCCCAGAAATAATCCTGGATAGATGCAATAAAAAATAAACATTAAATGTAGAGCTAGAAATCACTACAGTACAGCTGAATACAAATACCTACAATGGAGTATTGTTACTAAAGCAGATTTCAAAAAGAAATAAAAAATTACCTTAATCTGGTAAAGTATCCAAAACTTACAGTAAAACCACTGAAATAATGGCTTATACACACCACTAAGGCTTGCAGGAAACAGTAGAGCAGTTTAAAGTGAAAGAAAAGATGGCACCATATACTGGCTGAGACTGTTTGTAGGTAGTAAGGCAGTATGGGAGTGAATAAATGAGAGTACAGGACAGGAATATGTCCAAAAAGTCTAAGTAAAGGAATACATACAGAAAGTGAAACCAGACTGCATCTATCAGCAGAATCCTATTACTGGAAATGTATTAGACTATTATAGAATATTTAATAACAAGAATGCAAAGGAAAGGGTAAAAGGAAGAGAAATGCAAGGTATTGAGCTGTAGTATAAGGTAGGGATTACTGGATATCACAGAGTTAACACAAAGCAGTGAGGGGGTAAAAAGGAAGGAAGGAAATTTAAGGGGGGGGGCAAGTATTTGCAGAGAAATAGAGATGAACAAAAAGGGTGATAGCAAAGGTGGTGCATGGTGTGCAGAGAGCCTTACAAAGAATGTATAGGTTACAGGAGAATGATAAAAGTAATTTCAAACATTTATTTTATTTCTGTGTGCTGCAGACTGGAGATTTAAAGCACTGAGCTAGGTATAGGTGTTATTTGAAATTCATGTTGGGTGATTTGTAGACTTTTATGACCTTAATCTGCTAAAGTATTTAAAAACTTACAGTAAAACCACTGAAGTAATGGCTCATACACACTACTAAGGCTTGCAGGAGGCAGTAGAGCAGTTAAGCCATGATATTTTCTTTCACTTTTATCAAGTGGCGGTCACACACCTTGCACAGGCTACTAAGTTTGCAGATGCTTAAAATCTGGTTGATTTTACCTATTATACAATTCACAACAACAACCAAACTTTTGTACACATCAAATACTATCTTGGTGATATAATAGAATTGTATAACAGTTCAAATGACTCATAGTGTGTTCCCAGAATAAAATCTCCCAATTCGCATTGACTGCTACTGAGGATATTTCACACGCACAAATGCACGCGGCGTGCACACGCAAACACACACACACACACACACACACACACACACACACACACACACACACACACACACACACAGACACACACCCACTCTATCAAAAACTACTTTTTCCCATTTCGGGGTCACGGTGATCTGGAGCCCATTTCCAAAGGGCATAGGGCACTGGGTAGGGTACACCTTGGACAAGGTGCCAACTCATCCTAGGGCATGGACTACAACACTCACTCGCACACTGTACACATAGTCAGTTTCACATCACCAATTCACCTAACCTCCATGTCTTTGGACTGTAGGAGGAAACCAGAGTACCCAGAATAAACCCACTTGAACACGGGGAGAACATTGAAACCCCACCCACATGGGATTTGAACCAAGAACCTCAGCAGTGGGAGCATGAGTGATAACCCCCCAGTACAGTGCTGCCCTAAGGATATTTTGAACACGAAAACAGTGTGCAAAGTTGCTATGCTCACGTAAAAATGGAGAAATTTAGTTACAAATGGTTGAAATGTTTTTGTTTGCATGTTCTGGTGATATCCATCCAAGTCACATGTTCTTCAGGTCATCAGAATTGCAAGTGGATGTATCCTTTACTGTCATAAACGACATTGTTATTTGTGGAGATTATGATATTATTTGCATATTTGTGCTGTTTAATGATTTTTCAACAAATCAAAAAATTAACTTTTAACCAAAAACAAAAACAAAAATAGTCAGCAAGCTGTAGAATTCCAACCAGTTTATTGTTAGCACTTTTGTTCAGAAAATACATGAACTTCTTCAGGCACAGAAACCCCAAGAGTCCTCAGTTAAAATAATACTATCAATTAAGATGAGATAATTAATTATAAAACCAATTAACATAATTTAAGAAATTAAGAGCCAGTGTTATACCAGGTAAAATGTATATGTGAATAAATATAAATGCTTTTTTTAAAAATCAGCAACAATTTTGAAACCACAACACACCAGTCTTATTACTTATTTTCGTATAAATTAATCTAAATACTGTTAAATGCTAGATGACAACTTAAACAGCTCAAACAAGTGGAAATATAGAATTTGTATAGATGTATAAAGATAAATATGTATAAATAAATATTCATAAATTCATTTAACTAATAGAAAAGTTGTTATACAACCAAATTTCATCTTTGAAGAGCTTTCAATTTCAGAATCCATTTTATTGAGCAGTATTCATTAAGCCCTAGTGGAACATGTGCATATGTTTTAAAAAAACATTTATATTTATTCATGTATTTTCCGAATTAAAGCACTAACAATAAACTTGTTGGAATTCTACAGCTTGCTGCCCATTTTTGTTTTTGATTTTTCAACAAATGTTTTACTTTAAGTAGGCATGTATATTTCTAAGGTGACCCTTGAGTGGCTTGAAAGGTGGCTACAAAATGTTGTATTTCTGCTTGTGTTCATGTTGACCAGATGAATGTCAAACTTTATTTTTCAAATATCTTACATCAATAAAGGCAGTCTGAACATGTAAGCCTGTTCTTAAAAGACATGTTGTGCTATTTGAATGTTTGCAATAAATTAATGAAGAGGTGAAAGCAAAATATACTTGAAATGAGAACTTCTGCCTACAACAAACCAATTCTGCATGCTTGAGCATGGTTATAAATCTTATAGTTCTAGTTTTAAGCATTTATTTACTTAGAATCAGTAATAAAATCTCAGTACAAGTTAAATAATCTTATTAAGATAATTAAGGACAAAATGGCTTGAAACAAGCAAACTTCTCTTACATAAAAACTGGAAAAATCTTGTCAAGCAAAAAACAAGCATTATTTCCTTGATTTAAGATATTTAATCTTACATAGATTTCACTTTTTGCAATGTGAAGTTGTCAGGAACATAATGTGATCTTTCAAGTTGTTTGATATGTCTAGTGAGGTATATCCCAAAGGGAACATTTTATTCAATTACTAGTCTAAGCAATGCTAATACAAGGGAACAATGACATCTTTAGATTTATATGATACTCATATTTTATAGTGGGGTGTTTATGTTGCATGCACAGGGGATGTTAAGCTTACCAAATGTGAATATAATGCACATTTTTGCATTTCATTTCAGCCCGTTTTTAGCACACCTTGTGTTTAGAAGTATGAATTCTTGCTGAAGGTCATTGGCATCCAAGGGAGACTTGACTGTGACTCCAATTTTACAGTCATCTGCAGACATGGACAGCCAGAGGTCTTAGTTTGTGATATGAAGGTAAAATTAAATACTGAACAAGAGAGGCCTCAGCACTGAGCCACGTGGAACCATTGATGAGCTGTGCTACTCACAGCATGTGGGTTCTGTCCTTTAGCAAATTTACTAACCATCTTACCACAATAAGGATCTAACTTTAATGCATTAAGCTTACTAACTATGCTAGCATGGGGGATTGTGATAAATGCTTTGGCCAGGTCAAGGTATGGACAGTATGACAACTGTCAACAACTTGTGTTATTCTTTCAAAGAAGTTGACCAGATTCATTAGACAGGATCTACTCTTGATAAAGTCAAATTGCTCTGGGTCTAGCATAGTGAGATTTTTAATGTCATAGTTGTTCTGGTCATTTGTAATATACTCTATGGCTTTGCAAATAAGAATCATCAGGCTGGTAGGCCTATAAATCCCAGGGTCAGTGGTAGGGGGTCAACCTTGTGGAGCATTATTATTATACTTCTGATGTGTACCACCTCAGCAACAAAGTCAGATGATAAACTCAGGTTAAATTTATGGTGTCTCTACCTGGGCCCATTTAGTATTGTTTATTAAACAGCCTGGTATATTATCAGGTCTTATGGAAGAAATGCTTTTATTTTTGGTGTGCACCTTTGATACATAAACTTTTGTGAGGATGCAGGGGTCTGACATCCTCTCTGGGGTAATATTTGCACTGAATTTATTTGCTAGTGTGTTGGCATTGTCTGCTGGGTTAGAGTGCATTGTGCCAATCTGAATAAGGTCAGAGCAGTTTGGAGGTATATTTCTTAGTTTTCTAATGTAGCTAAAGATGGATTTGTAATTTTTCTTAGCTATCCAAAGTGCATGGGCTGCCTTCATAGACCTAATGTATTTTTTTAGGATTTTAGTTAATTTTTTGTTATCCTTTATTTGTGACCCTTTTGATCAACTCTATACTGTAAGGATTTTTGCTTTTTTATAGAGTTTATTGATGATAATGGACCACCAGGTGGTTTGATATTAATGTTCTCATTATATTTTGATCTGGCCATGGCTACCAGTTTTATGCATTTATTTAAATGGGCAAAGAACTTCTTTGTGAAGCTATTTGCTGTGGTAATGTCTGGACTGATGCCTCTGTCAGTTAATTTTTTAAATTTTTGCCATTGATTTTGATGAGATCAGTGCATTTGAAATCCTAGAATTTCAAAATATTAGTATCAGCAGGTTTAGAGATTTTAAAGATGGCATTCACTAGTTTATGATCCTATTTAACTGAGGAAGGAGATACCAGGGAAATATTATGTTAAAAAGCTATAATTGTAACATATAAGGCAGGTCAATAATATTATGTTTTCTTGTAGGTTTTTAACAGTGAGTTTTTGTTTACTAAATTAACAAACTTTTGGGTATATCATACATTTGAGGTATAAGTTCTCCAGTATATTAATGAGTAGTTAGTCTATCAAAATAGTTATAGGTAAATTCTAGGCTATCAATCTGCAGTGTGCTAGAAGCTTAGCCAACAAGCATGGGACACAATCAAACTCTTCACCTTGTATCTGAGAGGTAAAGACCTTAACCATTATGACAATGACTCCCCCATTGATGTCATTCTTAGATAAATACTAGGCTATCAGTCTACAGACTATTACAAGCCTAGTCGATAAGTAGAGGTCAGAATCAAATCCTGTACCCAATATATCTTATGTAAAGACCTTAATGTTATGCCAACCCCACTTCCCGAAAGATTCATAAGCAAGCACTGGGCTAGCTGCCCTTGTGTGACATTATAAGCCTAGCCAGTTTTCCTTTCAAAGGTAAGAATCAAACTCTGTAAATTGTGTCTATGAGATAAACACCTTAACCATTGTACCAACCCAGTTCTAGCTTATACAGAGCTCATCAAGTACATCTAAGAACCTTTAACAATTTTAGTGAACATAGGGGGTGTCCTGTAACAGGCTATAAACTGATAGTTGATCATTTATTGTGTGATTTGGAGCTCTTTGGGTTCTGTTTGTTGATCTCTGAGAATCTATCAAGATGTGACATGGTCCCTAACAAATGTGGGGACACTACCACAGTTGCCATTAGGTCTGTAGTCAGAATAGGTGCAAAGCCCAGGAGTAGAAAGGGTGCTTTCTGCACATTTAAACCAGGTTTCAGTACATATACAGACATGAATGCATTCCAAATGCAGGAGAGCCTCAAGGTTGTGCATGTTGTTGATGAGACTTCCTGTTTTGGATTTAATCTGTCAGTTATGTTGGGATGCCCATCAGCTGGTCTCTGCCATAAAAAGGGACTATGGGGACAGCAAAGTTTTTTGCCAGTGCGCTGAAGGCTTGGAACAAGAATTGCGGTTTGTCCTTGGCAAAGCAAGAATAACTGTTCAGTATCCTGTCCTATGTTGATTCAAACTGGATCCCCATAGAATGACAAAACTCTTTAGTCAATCACTGAAGTTACTTGTCTTTTCTTTGTACTTAGGCAGCATTCACAGATAGGGAAGAATTCTGCTCAAGATTAGATTCTTGGGTTCCTCACTCAGAAGCAGTATTTGAACAGAGGAACCAGCAGGGTTGTCTTCTTTCCTCTTTGTTATGTACTTTATTTGCCATTGGCAAAGCCAATAAGTGATTCACAAATTCACTGATATAACTGTTATGGTTATCAAAAAGTTAGTTTATTTACACATGATATTATCTACTTGATACATTCAGATCAGGACATTTCTTTGCAGTGGAATATTTTGAGACAGTTGTAGGTCTTTTCAATTTGGAAAATAAATTAAAATAAACCAAGACTATAGAGGTAAACTATGTACCCACAAGCAAATTGGTTCAGCAGTATCTATATATATATATATATATATATATATATATATATATATATATATACATATATATATATATGGGGACATAATAAGATTAACTAAAATTAAAAAGATTAATTAAAAACTCCCTTTTCCCCATACTTCCTGTAAAACTAGGAGTACCCCAAGGATCAATCCTAGGACCCCTACTTGTCAGTATATTTACAAATAAACTTCACAAAGCCACTCCTCTAGCAAACCTGGTTCAATACACTGATGACTCCACCTTAATCTGCTCTGCCACCCACCCTCCAGAAACCTCAGATCAAGACCCAAGAAGCCTTTACATCCATTGAAATCGGGCAAACAAACTCCCAGCTAATGCTAAATCCTAAAAAGACGCAAGTTATTCTCTTTCATCCTTCCAAAACAGCAGCATCTACTCCCCAATTCTCTATTTCTGCATCAGATAATACCACTATCTCCCCCATCACACAAACCAAATTACTAGGGGTCAGACATCCGCAGTGGTGCAGCGGTAGCATTGTTGCCTCACAGCAACAGGTTCTCCCGCTCGATTCTCGGTTGGAGTGTGGGGAGTGCCTTCTGTGTGGAATCTACATGTCCTCCCCACGGTTGGGTGGCCGTTTGAAAGACATGCCTAAATGGGCATGCCTTCATTGAAGGTTGAACTTCAAGTTGGCACCTCAGCGTTCGTGAAAATCTACTGCCATTCATTAGCGAACCGGAGTTCCGCTGTGGTGACCCCTAACCGGGAAAAGCCGAAAGACAACAACAACAACATCATTGACAATAATATGAAATTTGACAAACACATAGCTCATACAATAACCAAAATCAACAAAAAACAAGGTACTCTTTACAGATGTAAAAACTCCCTACCTGGCAACAGTAAAGTTACCCTAGCTTATACCCATCTTCTCTGTACCTTACTGTATACTTCTCCTGTCCTAATTAATCTAAACAAAAGTGATTTAAACAAGCTATCAGTATGCTACAACAAAATAGCAAAATTCACCACAAGCTCCTCGTACCGCAGCCGCTACTGTCAGGCCCTAAAACAGGAACTCCCTAACACCTTAGCTCGTCTAGCTCATCAAATACTGTACCAACCTGACAAAACTCCAGCCTTACAAGACCTGATCACCCTCTACTCCAATAACCGAAAACGTAGATCCACTAACAAGGCATTAATCATTACAGCTCTGGTGACTCCCTGTATTCTAGCAACAATGCCAAGAACTGGAACTCCATACCACTACAAATCAGAGTGCAACCTAACAAAACCATCTTCAGAAAACAGCTTATTTCCCACCTAAACAACTCCTGGACATGCAACTGCCTAGCACCTGGCTGACATATTCTAGCTCCTTTCCCCTACCCACTATCCAACCTCCTCTTTAAAACTCCCACAGATGCACTATATATTATCACACATTACTTGTAACTGCCTAGCACCTGGCTGACATATTCTAACTCCTTTCCCCTGCCCACTATCCAAGCTCCTCTTTAAAACTCCCACAGATGCACTATGTATTATCACATGATGTTAAGTTTTCTATCTCACCTTCGTTCTTGCTGGTTGGGATCGAAGCCAATCCTCGGCTCCGACTCGACCATCTTCTATAGCTCGAGAGCTGTTTACTGGCTCGAGGCTACCCCTTATCCCATGATGCCTAACGCTAGCTACCCAGATCTGTTTGCCACTTCAGCTGCGAGGTGTCATTTTTCTGGCTCAGGCTCGTATAAAGTTTCTTTATAGAACTTTTTTACTAGAAATAGTCTTTTTCGTAGGGGGGGCTTGTTAGTTTTTAGTCTTATATTTGTTGTGTTAGCTAAGTGTGTATTTGTAGCTTCCTTCCCGTCCCTTTAGAACTTGTTTAATTTAGAGAGTTCTCTCCCCCCTCTTTATTCCTGTCAGGTTAGCCGTTTAAGTTAGAGGCTTTCCTTCTATCTTCTTATAGGCTAGCCGTTTGAGTTAGAGGCTTTCCTAAAAAAAAAAAAAAAAAAAAAAACTTTAGCTTTAGTCTGTAGTGTACTGTGTTTTTTCTCTTTAGACTGTATTTTGATTGGTAGCTATTGTTGTATTTATTGTTACAGGATGTCCAAAGAATCCAAGGTGTCTGGGTTCAAGAAGTGTGACTCATACTGTCAGAAAATGTCACTGACAGATGGGCACACTTCTTGCATCTATTGTTTAGGCCCTGTGCACCTGCAGGACTCTTGTTCTATCTAGCATGCATTTAGTCCAAGAGTTTTGCAGGAGCATAAGAATAAGCTTATTCTTAGGGGCCTTTTAAAGCCTCAGGATTCACCGGCCAAGACTCAGCCTGTGAAATCCCCTACATCTACCAAATTGTCGGCTCCAAGTTTGGAGCCGTCTTTGGTTCAGTCTCTTCCTGCTACTTCGGTTCTGGCTGGAACCGATAAGACATTCTCCCCATCGGCTCCATCAGAAACTTTGGAGCTTTTGTGGAGCCACAAGAGGCTGCGGTCCCCTTCTCTGGAATCGATACATTCAGCTCCTCGGTCTCCCCTGCTGCAAAGCAAGCGCAGTCACTGATCTTCTCACTCCTCTTGATCCTCTAGACTCTCGGATCATGACGTGGAGAGAGTGGACAATAGGTTGCTAAAGTTGCAGGCACTTGCCAAGATGTTGTCCAGCCCTCCTCAACAGGTGTCAGCTCCGTCCACTTCTATCGATGTTCCTCCTCCAACTCCATTGAGCTCGGAGCTGGAGTTCGTTGGGGTTCGAGTAGTGGAACCGTCGGCTCCGATAACTTTATCGCCTTCAGTTCCGTCGTCGGCTCCGATTCCCTCTATGGTGCCGTCCATTGAGGGATCTGGGTGTCAGGGCTCCCTCATTGGCTCCGAGGGGGCGAGTGGCATCGGACCCTTGTCCGACCCCATTCTCCCTCTCGGAGCTTTGGCGCAGGTGAGCTCAGCTCCTACATCGGCCTCAGAGCAGTCTCCCTCGGTGCGGAGAAGGATTCCGATTTCCTCAGAACCGGAGCCTTCTCTGCATCATGGCAGGGATGCCTTCGATGTCATGAGGAGTGTGCTGGCCACTGAGTCAGCTCCACTATCGGCCCCACAGGCTCCGTCCCCTGTAGTGACTGTGCCAACCTCTGCTTCTCCTCCAGACCCCAAGCGTGGGGAACCGGTGCTCCAGGGCACCCCATTGGGTGTTTCCTCTTCTCCCGAGGCCTCCCTTGAACATGCAGAGGAGCCCCTTCATAAGAAGAAGTGCAAGAGGAAGCACATTGACTTCCCTCAGTCTGTCACTTTGGATGCAGACTTAGATGATTTGGAAGGGTCCCCGAGATCCCCCTCTGAAGATGTTTCTTTTTCGGACATCCTCAAAATGCTTAAGCAGAGGGGGGAACTGGAATCCTCTAGCCCCTACCGAGGATGAGTCTGTATTCCTGGATGCGTTCAGTTCCCGACCTTCCACCTCCTGCGTTTCTCCACCTTTCGATCCACTTAAGTCCGTGGTGGCTCGAAAGGCTTGGTCAGCCCTGGATACAGTGGAACCAACTCCGAGGAGACCTGGCAAGTTCATCACAGCACCCCATGATAAGCAGTTCCTTACCATCTGTCCATCCTCCTAACAAGGAGTCTAGGACCATGGACAGATACAGGAAGCGAATGTTTGCTTCAGCAACCTTTTCTATGAGGTCACTAAACTACTTATGCCATTTTACCCGGCATCAGAGGGATCTCCTCAAAGAGCTCGGAGATACCCTTCAAGATCCATCAGCTGAGGGGGCTCAAGTTAAAGTGGCTTCCCAGCTGGCGACCCTTAATTCTGTAGTCAACTCCTCCATGAGGCTCATTTCTTATGCAGCCGATGGTGCAAGTAGAGCCGCAGGTATGGGCGTGGCCCTTAGGAGACATGCATGGATGCGGTTGTGTAACTTTGCGGAACCCTTTAGAAAGTCATTCACCAACACCCCCTTTGATGGTTCCTTTCTTTTTAGACCACAGGTGAAAGACACTTTGACTAGGTGTGAGCAAGAAGGCAAGACTCTCTCTGCCATGGGAATCCATTTTTCCACTCCTTCCAGACCATACCCCAAGGGTCAGAAGAGTGGTAAAATGTGGTTCCAAAAATCCCAGGGAGCCTTGCCTGACACAAGTAGTGATTTTTCCTCCAGGGACAGAGGGGAAAATAACAACAATAGAGACCACCCTCGTGGCAGAGGGGGTCCGCAGAACCAGGGCCACAGAGAATCCTTCTCTGAGAAACCCTTTCAGCATCCCTGAAGGGCTGCCCACCTCTGGAGGCAGTCGGGGGAAGACTTTCACTGTACCCAAAAGCCTGGAAAAATTTAACGCAAGACAAATGGGTACAGTCAATTATATCCGGAGGTTACAAAATTCCCTTCTCCCGACCCCCCCTTACCGTCAAGCAAATCCCTTCCAGATGTTCCACCCAATCTGAGGGACCAAGCAGTCTTAGAAGTTTCAAGGCTGTTAGAAAAAGGAGTCATCCAGGAAGTCCCGGCAGACCAACACGAATCCAGAACTTACTCAAGGTTCTTTTTGGTACCAAAAAAGACAGGGGACTGGAGACCGATTCTGGATCTCAGCAGACTAAACAAGTCTGTTCAAAGAACAAAGTTTCGGATGGTCACGCTGCAGTCCATTCTACCCTTTCTGGGTCAGGACAATTGGGTGTGCTCCATAGATCTTCAGGATGCGTACTACCACATCAAAATGGACAGGCGCTCCAGGAGATTCCTTCGCTTCTGGCTGGGAGCCAGTCCTTACCAGTTCAGAGCTCTGCCCTTTGGTCTCACCACAGCCCCCAGGGTGTTCACCAAATATATGGCAGTGGTCACGGCTCACCTGAGATGTCGAGGATTCCAGGTGTTTCCATATCTAGACGACTGGCTCCTCACTGCTACTACCAGGCATCAACTTCTGCAAGCCAGGGACTACACTATCACAATCTGCTCCCAGCTAGGCATTACAATAAACTTCGAGAAATCTGCCTTGTTGCCCTGTCAATCTATCACCTATATTGGAGCAGACTTAGACACAAAGAACATGTCCACAAGGCTGCCGCCAGAAAGGCTGTCTACAATTCGCCAGCAAGTACAAATTCTAATGCAGAGCAAAAGGATCCAAGTCAGGTTCATCCTTCAAACTCTGGGTTCCATGGCAGCAGCAATTCTTCTAATCCCACTGGCCCGCTTTCACATGAGGATCCTTCAGTGGCTTCTGTTCACACAGTGGTCTTTCCAACAGCTGCCCATGTCTCACATGATCATGATTACAGAAGCATGCAAAAGGCATCTTTCCTGGTGGATGGTCTCCCCACTAGTGACTCAGGGCAGACCCTTCATTCAGCCCCCTCCGGTTGCCACGGTGACCACGGATGCCTCCCTGATAGGGGGTGGGGGGCATTATCAGTACAGGACAGTCCAAGGCACTTGACAGCCTCACGAGTACCACCTGCATATAAACGTCCTAGAAATGAGAGACGTGCTCCTAGCGTTGCAAGCTCTTCAAGACTCTCTCCCTTCTGGGACCATTGCAATTCAAATGGACAACATGTCAGTGGTCTGGTACATCAGCAAGCAGGGCGGAACCAAGTCCTACCCCCTTTGTCGAGAAGCACTCAGACTCTGGCTGTGGGTGATTTCTTCCCAACGATTTCTGATTGCGACGCACATCCCTGGGAGGTCCAACGTCTTAGCAGACAGGCTCAGCAGAGCTATTTTCATGCCTCACGAGTGGTCTCTGAATCAGGTAGTTGCGGATCTGATATTCCGCAAATGGAGACAGCCTTGCTGCGATCTTTTTGCCATCCCCTTCAACAGCAAATGCAGCAACTACTTCTCCCTTCTTCCACTTCCAGGTCACACACCCAGAGACGCTCTATTCCACGATTGGCCTCAGGGACTTCTTTATGCCTTCCCTCCATTTCCCCTGATACCGAAACTCATACAGAAAGCAATATCATTGGGTTGCAAATTGATCCTCATTGCCCCCTACTGGCCGCGATAGATATGGTTTCCATTCCTGCACCATTACCTTCTCGATCAGCACTGGACTCTGGATCCGATTCCAGACCTACTGATTCATCAATCAGGTGGGCTGCATCAATCCCTCCAAACACTCCAGCTCACAGCTTGGTTGCTCCACTTCCAACCTTAGCCAGGCTTCTCAGCATTTCCCCGGCCATTTGTGAGATTATTGTCTCCTCTCACAAGTCCACAACTAGAAAGACTTATGCTAGCAAATGGAAATGAGGCTAGGAATGTAGATCCTTTTTCAGCCCCAGTCCACGAAATTTTGGAGTTCCTAGCACAACTTTTTCATTCTGGGTCCGCTTCTGCTACAATCAGGGTTCAATTGGCGGCCATTTCTAACTTTCATGTTGGGTTGTCTAATTCAAGCATTATGTCTCATAAGCTCTGTAAAGCCTTTTTAAGAGGGACTACCCTCCTTAGACCTCCAGTGAGAGATCTCCCTCCTCCTTGGGACCTTAATTTGGTACTAACCTCCTTAATTACACCCCCCGCTTTGAACCTGCAGCATCCTGCTCCATTAAGTTTCTGTCTTGGAAAACACTTTTTCTGGTAGCTAATACTTCAGCCAGATGCTTCTCTGAACTTCAGGCACCATGTGTTCATCCTCCATACTTGGTCTTTCATAAGGACAGGGTTGCTCTGAGGACAAATCCCTTGTTCCTTCCGAAAGTCTGCTCAGAAAACAATTTAAACCAATCTATAGACCTTCCTGTGTTTTTCCCTAACCACACCAACAAGGCAGAATACAAATTACACCAATTGGATGTTCATAGACAATTGCGTTTTTACTTGCATAGGACTAAGGATATAAGGAAGTTGGACCAACTATTCCTTTCCAATGCTCTAGGCAAACAAGGTCTCCCAGTTTCCAAAGTGACCTTATCCAGGTTGTTGTCTTACATTATTACTTTCATTTAGCAATTGAGAAACAAAGAGTTGCCTATCAAACCTAAAGGTCATTCTACTAGGGCTTTGGCCGCCTCTGTAGCCTTCCAATCTAGGTTGCCCATGGATTCTCTCTGTGCAGCTGCTATGCGGGCAAATCCTCATACCTTTATTTCTCATTACAAGCTAGATATGGTCTCCAGGAGCAGAGCTGACTTTAGTTCCACTGTTCTGAAGAGTCTGTTCCAATGAGCTGCCCAGGATCGTAGGTGCTAGAGACACTGTCCCAACCAGCAAGAACGAAGGCGAGATAGACAACTTAACATAAAGAAGTTATGTACCTACCATAACGTTCCATGTTAGTTGTTTTCATCTCGCCTCCTTTCTTGCGTCCCATCCTCCGTCCCCCTGTCCTATTGAATCGAGAGGAGTTTTGGTTTCACTGGCTGAGTGTTCTCTGGTTTGTTTCCTCTACTGACTGAGAGAGTATGACAGGTATGCTCAACCTGTATGTTTGGACAGGTTGATTCTCTGGCTATGTCTGGGGTTAGCTATTACAAACGAGATCTGGGTAGCTAGCACTAGGCATCATGGAATAAGGAGTAGCCTTGAGCCAGTAAACAGCTCTCGAGCTATAGAAGATGGCCAAGTCGGAGCCGAGGATCGGCTCCGATCCCAACCAGCAAGAAAGAAGGCGAGATGAAGACAACTAACATGGAACGTTATGGTTGGTACCTAACTTCTTTTTACTTACCAACTCACTGTCGCCTACTCCCACTGCCCAATCTATACCCACTAACTCTCCCCTAGACTAAGCTGAAAAGCTTTCCCTTAAAATGTCAATGCACCTCATATGAACTTGTCTATATTCTCCTGCTTTTTTAGTTTTTTCCTTTCTTGTCTTATCTTCAGTTCATGTTCAGGATTATCTCTACTAAATATACTGTATGAACAACCATCATACGTTACTACCTGCTATACTTTTAATTGTATATCTAAACCACTATGCTTATGTAAATATTTTATGCAATCATATGTTATTATCTACTATATTTTTATAAGTGAATGTCTAAACCACAATGCTCATGTAAATGTCTTATGTATAGTATGTTAGCAATTGTTCTGGAGCTTTTCTCCACAGGCCTCCATTGAAAATGGACAGCTGTGTCCAGTCGGACCTCCCTGGTAAACAAATGTAAAATAAAATAATAAAATAAATAAATAAAATTAAGTATTTAGACATATGGAATAAAAACATTCTATCATGGCAGATAAGGATATGTGGGAAGAGACTAAAAATAGAATAATGCAAAATACTGAGAAGATGGAAGCTTTTGATTATGGATATGGATAGTACAATATAAACAGTGAAAATGTTTCTAGTCCCTTTAGTTTTATATACAGGTCAGGCATATTTTTATTAACCAGAAGAGAAGATGTGGACTGTAATTACTAAATAGCGGAAATAATTTATTTGGGTGGGAAAGAGAACAAGAATTAAATGGGATAAGTTGTTTCTTCCCATGGAACAAGGTCAATTAAGATTAGCTGATCTGAAATGATACATTAGATTTACACAGTTAAGGCTCATATACTGTGATAAAACATAGGAGAGTTCAAGAAATAAGGAGAGAGTAGGATTTTTGATGCAGGGCCTTTATGGAGAATAACAGCATATATAAAATTATCCTTGAAAAGTGTTAGAAAGTTTTCTAAGAACTAAGCCAACTCTGGAATGGATTAAGGACATTCCACTGACAAAGATGACTGTGAGTAGGTGTATAGAAAACAGATAAGAAGGGGTGGAATTTATTTGAGAAAATTAACAAACGAGCCTGGAGACAGTGGCATTGACAAAAAGGCAGGAGTTAGAGCTGGATGTGGCAGAGTTAAAGATGTTAAGATTTGCTCTGGGTGTTACGAGGATGGACAGGATTAGGAATAAGTATATTAGAGGGTCAGCCCAGGTTGGAAGGTTTGGAGACAAAGCCAGAGAGACAAGATTACATTGGTTTGGACATGTGCTGAGGAGGGATGCTGAGTATATTGGGAAAAAGATGCTAAGGATGAAGCTGCCAGGTAACAGGAAAAGAGGAAGGCCTAAGATAAGGTTTATGGATGTGGTGAGAGAGGACATGCAGTTAGTTGGTGTGACAGAGCAAGATGCAGAGGACAGGAAGAAATGGAAAAGGTGATCCACTGTGGCGACCCCTAACGGGAACAACCGATAGAAGATGATGAACAAACGAGCCTACCATTTAAGAGACTGAAAACAGAGTATAGGCAAAGTGTAATTGATAGGGGAGGTACATGAAAGACCAGCTCTGGTTGAGGTTTAGTTGAGTCTAGAACAGAAACTGCTGTTAAAAAAGGGATAATTAGTGAGGCATATAAAATAGACTGCAATCAAAATTATAAGTCAATCAGAAGAAGTTAGAAAAGATTGGGAAGAGAGAATGGAAATTGCAGGATACAAAAGAGCAGTGAAAGGACGTTTGTATTGCTCTGAAGTTATTCAACAAAGTCCCGAAAGTTTAGGATTTTTGTAGGGTATTTTTATCCCCAAGTAGACTTTAGAGAATTTTTTCCTCAGGTACATAGCAAATGCAGTAGTTGTAATAGAAAAGAGAAAATTAATTGGGAGCATGTTTTTGAAATGTAACAAGTTGGCAGACTAAAACAAAAAAATCCCTACAGAGTATTTTGTCAGATTCTGGGGCATTAAATGATTGTAAGTAAGGAAATGATTATTTTGCAGTGGGATATGGGATCTGAATTGCCTGGACAGGCCTTACTTAGTTTGATGCTACTGGCTGCCTAATAAACCAATTGCTAGAAAATGGAAATCAAAATCTAAACCAACCATAACTGAAGTATTGAATACTGCAAAGGAGATAAACAAATCTGAGGTGGGATCTTTCTTAAAGGGAACAAGCAAATTACATAAAAATAAATCTCCTAAAACTAAAACTTATAAGAACTGCTGCAGACAACCTTCCTCCTTCCTCCTGAATTTCTAGAAACTGCAGCTGAAGCTCTCTTATATCCAATATCTATACTGATAAACCAACCCGATCTAGAATCTAATTTCCCTGCCATTTGGAAGATGACATACATACTTCCTCTTCATATAGGAGGACCCTCTACTGACTACTCCAACTTCAATCCAATTGCCATTCTATTGCCATTCTCTGAAGTATTGGAAAAGTATATCCAATCCCAATTACTGCAGTACCTACCCTTACACAATCTTCTCTCCCCCACTCAGCGTGTTTTTTTGTCCCACCCATAACACCCCTACATCTTCACTTTGCTGATACCATTAATAAAAACAGAAATACTGGAAACCTAGTATTTTCCTTATTCCCAGACCTGTCCATATGATGATCAAATAAAGTGGGCTTTATTTGCAAGTCTTATCATTTTGTACTTGACAAAAACAGAAAAGGATATCTCAGTACTGTGGAACATTCTGTGACAGTTTCAACTCTTTTCAGGATATAAAGTTAATGAGAAAACTAAGGCTATAGCAGTAAACTATATATCCTCACATGAATTGGTTCAGCAATACCTATATTTATGGGAATAAGATAAAATGGATATGTAGAAAGAGACTAAACAAAAGATAATACAAAAAACTGAGAGACTGGAAGCTCTTATTTATGGATATGGATATCAAGATACAAGTAGTGAAAATATTTTCAGTCCATTTAATTTTATATGCAGGTCAGGCATAATTTTAGCAACCAGAGGAGAAGTTGTAGACAGCAATTAATAAAGAGTTTAAGGATTTTAAATGGGAGGGGAAGAGGGTAAGGGTCACACTGGATTAAGTTGATCCTTCCAATAGAAAAATGTGATGTAGGATTACTTGATTTGAAGGGATATTTTAGAGATACACAGTTAAGTTTCATACATATATATATATATATATATATATATAAAACACAAGCAGAATGCTATAATTCAAAGGGGAAAGGGATAAAGATGATGATGAAGCTAGAGGGAAACTCAGTATATAATGAGCTAGTGAGATTTTCAATGCATATCCTTAAGGAGAATAACAGCATCCATACAGAATATTATGTTTTGGAGAAGTATTTATGAAGATCCTGTGAACATAACAAAGATGCTAAATGGATAGAAGAAGTAAAAGAAAGAATAAGAAGTTTAAAGGTACAGGATATAAAATGGGATGAAGTAACAGCCAGAGAGATTGAAACAAAGTTAAGAAAGGCCTCTAATTGGAAAACCCCAGGCCCAGATGCAGTACCTAACTTTTGGTTAAAAGTGCTAACATCTTTGCACAAAGACTTAGCCATATGCATACCCCAGTAATGGAAATCAAACCTCAAGCAGATAAAAATCATGTAGCAACTGAATGTGCCAAAAAACAAAAGAATGAATATAAGGTGAACAATCAGATGAAAAGGCAAGAAATGTAGAAAATGCATAAATATAGTTGCAAGTATCGAAAACTGCTGTAAGAGCCTCATTTTGATCAGGATCAAATGCAGGAATGGTTAAGGAGAGGTGAATTCAAACCAAAACATGAAAGGTTAATAATGGTGGCCCAAGATAGTAGGCTATGTACACATTGATTTGCAAAGTCCATTGAACATGTGGGAGAAACAGACAAATGTAGGTTTTGTAAAGCAAAACTGGGAACAGTTGCACACCTTGTTACTGGTTGTGATATACTAATGGCAGAAGGACTGGATACTGAAGGGTATAATAATGTGGCAAGACTGTTACACTGGGAATTGTGCAAACATTGTAGTATTGAAGTAGTTGAAAAACACTGGAAACATGAGCGACAAAGCATCATAGAAAATGCTGAAGTCACATGGGATCACCCATTACCAACAGTAAAAAGATAGATGTGAGAAAACCAGATATAGTGGTACATGAAAAGAAGACAAAAGTAGCATTGATTATTGAAATTGCTACACCCAGTAACTACAGTGTCTTGTGTATAGAATGACACAGTCATAAAATATCACGAATTGCAGGCAGAAACAAGAACAATGTGGAAGAAAGTTACACAGACAGTTTCAATAATAATAGGAGCAACGAGTCTTATAAAAAAGGGTCTACAATCGTATTTGGATATGTTACCAATACATCCAACACTGTACGAATTGCAGAAGGAGTCATTACTGAGCACATTGTGGGTGCTGCGAAGAGCACTTTGGTGACATCAAAGATTGAAACAATACTAATTTCATGAATTTTAATCATACTTTGACTTAGGAATGGGGTTCATTCCCATCATGGTATTAGAAACCCAAAATATTTGGAGACATTAAAAAAATGGTCAAACACTATTATATTCATAAAGCAACAGAGGCTATTCCTAGAACCAAGCCAACAGAAGACTAGAGAAAGGAGATTTCTCCAATAGGGGTGACTGCAATTAAGAGTACAGAGAATAGACAAGAAAGGGCTGAAATTTACTTGAAAAAACTAGCACAAAAGATAAGGTATTGGGAGCAAATAACTAGAGAAAGAAAGAAGGGTAATAGAATGGGAGGAGGTGAAGAAGACATTTAGACTACAGGCTAGAGGTGAAGAAGACATTTGGACTACAGGCTAGAGACTGCCTTCCCTATCAAGGACTGATATCAGAGTATAGGCAAAAAGACAGGGATAAGGAAATCCTAAATGAAAGACCTGCAATGGTGAATTTTTAGGTGCTGTTAAAAGGGGATCATTAGTAGGGGATATAAAATATTGCTCAATAACTATAGGAATCAATCAGAAGAGGTTAGAAAAGATTGGGAGGAGAGATTGGATAAGCAATTCACAAGGACACAGTGGGAGTATGTGTATGTCTCCCAAATATGCAACAAAGTGTAGAAGATTTAGGATTTCTGCTTGGAAATGTTTGCATAAGTATTTTGATATCCCAAGCAGGCTCCAAAAATGTTTTCCTCAGGTAAATGGTAAATGTTGGTGATGTGATGGGGAAGAAAGCGGTAACTTGATACATAGTTTTTCAGAGCGCAGTGAGTTGGCAACATTTAAAAATTTCCTACAGAGTACTCTGTTAGAAATATTGGGTGAGCAAATAGGTGTAACTAAGGAAATATTTTTTGGGGCTCGGATACAGTATCTGAATTGCCTAGACAAAGTGAGGCCTTGTTAAGTTTAATTTGAGTGGCTGCCAAAAAAAGCAATTGCTAGAAAATGGAAATGAAAGTCTAAACCAAGTGAATTTAAAGTAGTAAATATTGTAACGGAGATAAAAGAACTGAAAGTTGGATCTTTAGAAAAGAGTTGGATCAAATTACATAGCGTGATTGATGATAATTGTATAAAAGGATATATATGATGCATAATGTTTATAACTCAGCATGTTAATATGGTTTGTTTTCTTTTACATTAATGTGTGTTTGCATATGTTTGAGATGATACTTCAATGAAAGTGTTAAACTAAATCAACCTTTTCCTCACTACACTTTCCAAATGATTCAGTACTCCGTATGACCTACTGCTAATTATATATTTAACTGTATCAATATGTAATATAATTAGTATAGGAAGCCTTACTACTGTATGTATGTATGGTTACAGTCTTGTCTATTTTGCTATTGTAAAATTTATTTTAATTGTACTCTCCCTGACATTATTGATATTGTGTAATATAACACATTTTGATTTTACTGCATTTAGTGAAGTTTTTTCCCCAGATCTCTGCTGAAAAGAGGCCTTTGTGACCAACTGGACTTCCCTGTTCAACAAATATAAAACAAATAAAATAAAATTTCAGAGTCAGTAAAAAGCATAATGCTGGCCAAGGTAGATGTGTGTATGAGCATTTGGGTGAATGCAGGCAAATACATAAGATATAATCATTTTCATGCTGAGACATCGCAGTGTGCTGCACAGGGCAAAAATGTTAAGAAATGTAACAAGATATGACGTTTTGTTGTTGTTTGTAAAACTAAGCTGGTAAAAGAAATACCTACTGGGAAGAAAACTGAGAAAAGTACTCAGAAACCATTTTTTTCTGTGTTCAGTTCTGCTATTGCAAACACTGAATCAGATTGACAGTGGAACCACAGTGAGATTTAAAACTGATACAGGGTCCAATGTTACAGTGGTATCACATTCTAATTATAGAAGCATCCTCCAGCCACCAACCTCAGAATAAGCTGTTTTACTGAAAATTTGTCATTTTACCTCAAAAAGTATGGAATTGTGAACCTGTAAAGATCCATTCCATTTCCACAGTTGCGTGAAGTAGGTTTGCCCAACAGACAAACTGAAATGTACTGGTAGTGTTTTTAGGCATGTTTGAGTGGAAGGGGCACAAGATGGTGTTTGGGCTTTATGTGCCAGAAGATCCAGCCACAAATATTCTGCTCAGTGGAGCTATGTATTTGAGTTGAGATTGATTATTAGAATGAATGAGACAAAGGGTGATTAAGGTTTGGTGAAATAGGACTGCTTATTTGTGAACCTGTAATGAAAAAAATATATGTTTAATAACTGCCTGACATGAAGTCTGTTTATGGCAAAGCACTTGAAGGAATATATTGAAAGCCTGAAAAAATAGGGGAACCACATCCTTGTCAGAGACTTTCTTTGAGGAAAAGGGTATTTGATGGCTGAAATATGTTTTAAACCATCCTAGATGGCATCTACCATGTCAGATGAAATCTAAAGTCACTTATACTGATGTTTGTCCAATAATATTCAACAAAAGTTACTTAAAATGTCACAGTGAATTTTTTGTCAAGGAGCACTGCTAGGAAACCTGGCAATCCACTAATATAGGGCTTCAGAAACATTATCGAAAGTTAGAAGGATTTAAAAGCAAATGGATACTGCAGCTGAGAAATGGAAGGAGGTGATTCTTTCATTAACAACAACAAATGAAAACTGTTTAGAAGGTCGGGTTGTGTGCTAAAATATCAGATGTCAATCACAGTATTTATGTAGGAACCATCAAAGTCATAGAAAACCAAAGAAGATACTTTGATCAATAGCCAAGCTTCTGCAGTCAAACATCATTACCTTTATTTTATCTGGGTAAAGCTGAAAGTTGCAGTTAGAAGGACAGTATTAGATCTTCAGACCATGTTACTACAGTTTGCTTTCAGTTTTTCACACAGGATTTATAATTGAATAGTGCAATATCATTTGCATATTGTAGAATCTTTGTTGCACCTTATTGTCTAACTCTTCAGTAGTTCAGCAGTGTTACTTTCTAACATCCATTCATTGTAGCTTTAGCTGTTTTGATAAGATCAAGTTATAAACTTACAGTACAAACAAATGTTCATAATTTTAAAACCAAAACTCTTACTATAGAAATATAAGCAGTAGACTTATTCAGCACATACTCATCTTCACACTGTTATTCATTAGGTTCAAAATCTTAAAAGGAACTGTTTTAAGTTATAATAAATGTGTTGGTATTTGCATACTTTTGTAAGCAACTTGCAGTACATCAATAAACATTCAAGCTGCATACATACTGTCAGCAGCATTATTTGTTTAGTTCTGAGCTTTAATATGAGACCAGACAATTTTTTTTAAGTTGCGTGACTGTTGAGGTGTTCACAGAAATATGAATATTGTGACCACTTTCATAATTATGTGTACAAATATTATTTACTTCTCTGAAGTCAAGGCCAATGTCAGTGGTCCCTGGCTGACTAAATTTGCAGATGATTACAAATCAGGAGCTGTCATTAAATCTCGCACTGACACAAATGTTCTCCAGAAAGGGCTGACACAATCAACTTTTGTGAGACCCATGGACTAAAACTAAATGCCAAGAAATGCATAATAGTATCCTTCAGGAAGTCATTCATCCGTGGTAACTATCATATTGACAGCACACCCCTTAGAGGTGACCCAGTAGTCAGGGACTTAGGAACACACGTAGACAGTAATCTACCCTTTGGCCATCACGTGTCTACAGTAGTGAGGAAATCATTCAGTGTTGCACAACTTATAAACAAAGGTATGGCATCTAGGTCCAAGGAAGTCATTGCACGACTGTATTCAGCATTCATCAGACCTATCATTGAGTACAATGCCCCCTTTTGTACGTACCTAACCAGGCATATCCAACATTTGGAATGTCCAGAGATGTTCCTCACAGTAAGTAAAATGTCCTGTGCAGATCACCTCAAGACCCTATCCTTGTATTCTGTCTCCTACATGCTGTTGAGGGGGAGATCTTTGCCTGGCATACAGGGCATTGTCAGAACCCACTCTGATAGAACTCCTGCATACCCACAAAACAAACAGCAACAGAATTGCCCTTTCTGAAGACTTAAACCTTGCCTGTGATATAAATAGGACCTGGTGAAAAAACAGGTATGTATCCCAGACACTACCTTGTCTCTCAAACAGGCTCCCCATCCATGTGAAACAGAGTTCTACCCTAACCAAATTCAGGTGTAACTTGGATAGTTGGATGGGGAACAGGAAATTCATCCCTGGTTTGACACCTGTGTCTCTAATGAACACAGGCAACCTGTAAATGGTTCATCTCCCAGGCTCCTGCTTGTAAATGTTTCATCTCCCAAGCCCTTGCTTATACTTATCAAGGGTACCAGAACTTGTCAGAGATTTGGGATGCATGGCTAAGCTTAAAAAGGCTCTTGTGGCTATTAGCTTAGTAAACACCTATGAACCTATGAAATTAATATCTCTCTAGCTGTTCTGAGCAGATACAGGGGTAACTGGCAGTTTTAAGACTGAATGCTTTATATATAGCATGGTTTTGCAGTTATTAATGTAAATCTGAATGTGCAAGTACTTTTCTCCTCATTCAGAAATACTCGAACCATCAGTGGGATTTATTGACTTGCCGTATATATCAGTGGGTTTTTGAGTTAATGAGTTAATCACTGACACACATGTTGAATGACATTGGTTCAAGGACTAAGCTCTGAAAAAATCTGGACTTTGATGAAGTGGCATTTGACAAGCTAGAATGCCTTCTGTTTGGCTGTGATTTTTGAGGTAACTGCAAGACAGTATTATTTTCTGTTGACTGAGTTTCAAAGCTGTGATTTTTCAGGGTGATGATTCAGTGAGTCAACAAAGACCTTAGTTAAGTACTTATATAGTGCCCATCATCCATTGTTATAAAGTTGTAGAGCAGAATTCCGTCTGTAATCCTTGCTGGAAAGACATACTTACTGCTGGAGATGGCACCATGAGTGGCTGAAATTGCAGGTGCAACTCATTCAAACCTATAGTGCCTTTTTTGCATGCATCCAGTTAACACCCATAGTTCTCTATGGTGTCCAGATCTTTTTTAGGTCTGGCTAAGCTACTTACTAGCTAATAATGGGCAGTATTAGAAAGGGTAAGGATTTATTAATAAAGTAACACTAAGACTGTTTATCTGCAATGTTGTGCAGAAGAGAAATTAATCACTGTTTGCCACTTATTGTTCCTATTTTCATATTCATATTCTTATTTTCATAACTGAGACTCTTGCATTCTGATGAGGAGTATGATGAGAATGTTAGGAGCCAGGAAAATAAATTGTCAATGTCGATTTATATTATATTATACTGAAGATATTGCTGGTTGTTTGTTACAAATTATGAAAAAAGCAGTATTTCCGTATGTACTTAGTATTTCAAAAAACAAATGACATGCAAACTATTGCATGATATCAGATGAAACCTTCGATGTCATTGAAGAAAATTGTGGTTGATATTTGGACTGTAAGTTCCACATCTTGAGAGATACTGAGGGTTATTTTTATTGCTAATTGTGAAATTAAGGATATGTTTTCAAATTTCTGTACATATCTCATTACATATGGACTCAGACAAGAATTTCTTATTGTCATCTGGTTAACAAAAGTGTTCTAATGATATATGTCTCGGTTGTACTATTTCCAATATAAGACAATTTGTTTGTGAAAGTTTATCAGAAAAAGTATTATGGTTTTGTGTGCATTATAATATATTATTGTATTTATGGAAAGACTATGAATGCACTGCCTAGTATCTCTGTAAAAATACTTCTCACTGATGACATTTCAGTGAGGACAGTTTTAATAGTGTTGTTGTTCATAAAATATTTACATTTGTTTGTCTATGCTTTTTAAGTTGATTTTTCATAAAATAACATATTCCACATCACATCAGTGTTAATGAGTTAAATGGCCCAGCTTTTTGCTATTATTCTGCAAGTTCACTGCCACCTGCTTATAAGGCAGTATATTACTTGTGCATCTGCAAGTCAACATTCCCTTTTGCAATATTTATTTTTATCTTTTTCTGAAAATTAACATGTGTAAGGCAAAAAAAAAAAAAGCAGTTATGGACGGGACATTTCATAAAAATATATGGGAGATTTAGAGGCTTACTAATTTACCTTTGAGTATGACTTTGGATGTGGTAGAAATGAGAGACCTGAGTGAAATTCATGTTGATGGAGGGAAGGCATGTAGAATGTCATTAAAAGGTATACCTATTGCAAATCAAGCAGGAGAATCAAGGACATGAATACAGCAAAGGCCAAAGTATAATCCCCCCATAGTACATCATTCTGTTCAGCTGTCCCTGTGCTTCCATCCATCGCTGTGTATACCTGTTTCTCATTCCTCCCCTGGACTGGTGTGGATAATAATGGCATCCTGGGGAGAGGGACAGTGCCAGCAACTGTTTCTGCTTGCTGAGAGGAGTTATGACCTACCCTTATTTTTCTGCCTCCCCACCTCTGCATTCATTAGCACACCTGAGGGCTAATCCCCACTATGTACCATGCCTCCCCTCAGGCAGCATTTCCAGCAAATGCCCTTTACCTGGATGGGCATTCTCATCCGTCCCTGCCAGCACTTCAGACGACTGTTGCCTGGGCTGTAGTTAGGACATTATCCCTCTAGGCCATGGCGCTGGCTAGGTCAATGTGTAATTAGAAAAGCAGGATGTAGATTATGTTTGAATTTCAAGCTATTTTTTGTCATTCTACCTAGAAATCATGTCCAGACTGCACCTAGATCCATGCATAACTTTTAACACTTAGGATACCTTGATTTACTAAAAGAGAATGGACCTTGTCAGAGGAAGGAGGACTGTTAATGTTGCACTAAAAACAATCAAGAATTAAAATGGCAGAGAAGTAACATTGTTTGTATAGCCACAAAAGTTAGGACTTAAGTGTGCTGCCAACCATAGCCCTTCTCACGACCAACACCAGCAAGAAGAAAAATATATGTGCACGTCCAACCTCACTTTCACCAGCATTTGAAGCCGCTGAGTCTTGGAGTAAGGGTACTTATATTGTATTATCCCTATTGGTATTAGCATTTCAAAGATAGGTTACTATTTTTCCAAACCACCCCTTGTCAGCGCCTAATGATATTAAATACAAGTGTCTTTTTAACACCCTATCTGTATCTTAGGTTCAGCACCCAATGTCAATATCACTCTGTCTGAGACTTTGTAATATCAGTGTGTCTGAGACTTTGTAATCAGCCATGTTAAGTAAAATGGAATAAAAAATGTGTTGAACACTCAGAAGTCCGGAGGTGTGAAATGTAACTCATACTCACACTAATTACATCACTGAAATGCTTATCCAGCATTCAGACTCACAAAGTCAGTGGTCTGTCGGTGTGAAGGTGTAGTATTTTAGCCCATTATCTTCTGCTGTCACCGTTTTACTTTATTTTATTTCCTTATTGCATTTGGTTACTGGAAAAGTCTAACCTGAATAAAACCCCTTTTCTGCAATGGACCAAGGAAAAAAGCAGAACACAGCAGTACAAGAACCATAGCAATAGTTTGATACAAAAGTGGAACACAGCTATATTAGCTTGCTAGTTAACAGTGCAATCTCTTACTTACTTTCTTGTTTTTTGCAGTACCTAATAAATTTAGCAAGACTTGATCTAAAGGAGATGTAAAAGAAGTTTATAACGAGAGTAATAAGATATTATTAGTAACAAACTATAACTCCCTCCCTGGTCAAATCGGGCAACAGATAAGTCACATTCACATTAAGACTGAGGCCGGAAACATCTCCCAATACCTTGGTATATAGAAATTATGCAAAAGCTCATCTACTAAAACTAATAAATGAACTGGCTAAATTCATAAGCCCCTTCTATCCTGACTCCACTGCTTATGTGGAATCCTATAGTGCCAGATGTTTTGTACTGTATGTAGCTGCATGGATGCATCTGTCCTGTGAAAGTTGATCTGGTAGTCAGGGATATGGGAACCTATATCAAAGGTGAACTGTCCTTTGATCACCATGTGTCCATTATTTTAAGGTAGGACTTTTTCATTGCACAGCTTATATCTAAAGGTGAAGTGTCAAGGTCCAGGGATGTATTAATTCCACTGTACTCATCTCGTATCAGGCCAATCATTTAATGTAATTCACCATTTAGTATATATCTGTCCAAACTTTTGTCACAGCTGCAGAGTGACCACAATGCTTTCTCACTAAAATAAATCAACTGCTTGATGCAGACTGTCTCAAAGCCTTATCCATCTTCTTAGTAACATACAAGCTATTAAGAGGTAACTTCTCTCTCTTCTACAGTGCTTATATTAGAAGCTAGTCTTAGGTCTGTATAACACTAATATGGACTAGAGAGGATGTGGTTACTGGTCTTGTATAATGTGCCTGTCCTCATTATTTGGCTGAAAGAAACAAAAGTAAAACAGTCCTTTTAGATTAGGTGTTTGTTTGTTTTTATGGGATACTGTCAAATCTCAATGGACACTCATCAGTGAGAGATGCATACCTAGGTCTGTCTCACTTTTTAAATTAGATACTCGAGTGCTGGTGAATGACACTATTATACTAATTACATATTCACAAGTCAAATAGCATCATGAACAGCCGTTCAGTGGATCTCAATCACCTTTGCAACATAAATAGAAGATATTGAAGAAATAGGTGTGTATCAGATAGAATAACTTTTCTGTGAAACCATATTCCACTCCACATAAAGTACTTTTCTTAACTTTACTTAAATGTCATTTGAATGAATGAATGAGAAACTGTAAATTCATTCCCATTTTAGCACTCATGTTCTTTATGGCTAGGGGCAGCAAGTAAATATCTGAATATATTATTTTTAGGCCTGCCTCTGGGTTATTTATTTGCAAAATATAAGGACTAAAACCTACCATGGGAATGTAAGACTAAGCTTTATAATCCTAGTAAGTATCTATGAACTTAGAAAATGAAGTGATGTAGAAACTTACCTATTATGATGAAGAAAGTAAGATTGCTTAGATGGTATTAGAACTTGTTTGGAAAGTAGTGTACAGGGAGTAATTAATCATAATATGTGAAACAGGGATTAACTAGGGGAGGTACTGGAAAACAACCAAGAGGCCAGTATGATTTGCTTTAGCTGTGTTTTGAAAGATTTTATGTATCCAATTTGTTTTAGAGGGGGGGAGAGAATTCCAAAATTTTGCAAAATAGCTTGAGTATAGGTAGTCTCCCGCTCTATTATTTCATTTTGCTATAAGAAGTTGGTGTTTATGTGTGGATTGTAGGGTTCTGTTTGGAGTATAGAGTGAGATTATACCTATAAGACAGTGGTGGATCCAGGAATTTGCCGGGGGGGAGGGTGCAAAATGGAAACTAGGCCACAGAGGGGGGGCTGCTCTGAGAGAATGCATGAAAACAAAAAAGAGGGTAGGGGCACACCACCTTAAAATAATGATCACAACAATGTATTTCAGTTTGCTGCTCATAGTCACAGATATTACCCAAGAAGAACCATATCAAATTGTTTAGCAGTGATCATATACTGACCTATGCTTTCACAGCATGCCTTATCTCCCCTACCCCCAAAAGATAACTGCATTATCTGTATATATCTATGGTGTGATTGTGAGAAATGTAACAGTAAAGATGTCTGCATGTACGGCTGGTGCAGGGCCAAATCAAACCAAATTCAGTACACAAGCAGCTAGCACCAAGAGGTAATCAACACAACACTCCAAAATAAGTAAAAATGGTTTATATAGATAAGTCCCAGACCGGTTTCGGCAAACCTGCCTTCCTCAATGAGATATGTATGGTTATCCCATTGAGGAAGGCAGGTTTGCCGAAACAGGTCTGGGACTTATCTAAATAGACATTTTTACTTATTGTGGAGTGTTGTGTTGGTTACCTCTTGTTGCTGTCCGCTTGTGTACTGAATGTGATTGTGAGAAAATAAAACCATTTAACCCCAATAACTTAACAAATTCCCTCAAACACTGCAACTGGCTGCCACTTAATCCTCTTCCCCTGGAAGAAGCTGTCCAACACTTCAGTAGTACCTTCCTTTCTATCTTAAATACACAAGCTCCTACCGGCACCATAAGAGAAAAATCCAACTATGCCCCATGGCTAAGAAAGATACTAGGTCACTATTAAGACAAATCCTGGAATCAGTAGTACAAAACTAAATCCAGTGTTGCAAAACAAAAATACCACAAACTTAGAAACAAATCAAGCAAGACAAAACAAACTACTACTTTGATATTCAAACTAAACACCGAAATAACCCACAAAAATTCTGGTTCACAATAAACAACATACTCCAGCCAGGAAAAACTAGCACTCCCCATCCTACTACTACTACTAATAATGAAGAAATTATTGCTACCCAATTCAATAAATACTTCACCGAAACCATGTTAGACCTCTCTAACAAAGAGTCACCCAACTCAAATCCAACTGCTCCTAGCCCAGGAAATGGCAATAAATCCTTCTGCCTTCAACCCGCCTCAACTATAACTATAAAAAATTGCTTAAGAAATTAAAGCCCACAACCCTAGCTTTAGACAACCTACCAACAGAGTTTCTAAAACTAGCTGCCGAAGCAATAGCCTACCCAGTTTCAATACTTATAAATAGATCCATAGTAGAACACCAAGTCCCAACCATTTGGAAGATTTCCCACAAAGTTCCACTTCACAAAGTTGGCAACTCTACAGAGCTGGCTAACTATCATTCAATTGCTATCTTACCCCCTCTGTCTAAAATACTAGAGAGAATTGTACACACACAAATCATGAAATACCTGCAAACTACTATCCCATACACAGTATGGCTTCTGCCCACACCACAGTACCACTACTGCTTTATTATCATTCACCAGCACAATAAAGCATCACAGAAACAATCACAACTATAATATGTATCTTCTATTTTCTTTGACCTATCTAAAGCCTTCGACATGGTTTCACATAATAAACTCCTAAAATTTTGTCAGTCTATTTTTGCTTGGTTCCAGGACTACCTGACTGGTCACCAGCAAGTAGTATGTTGGCAAGGAAACCTATCACCACTTCTTCCTGTGACCCTATATGTTCCTCAAGACTCCATACTAGGTGCCCTACTTTTCTTATTAATCACAAACAACCTCTATACCTCAGCCCCACATGCATATGTTATTCAATATGCAGATGAATCCATAATAATATGTGCTGCCCCTACAATACAAGAACTGCAGTCACTTATACAAGAGTCCTTTCTAGCAGTTGAAACATGGTTAACTAACTCCCACCTAATTCTGAACCCCAATAAAACCAAACTTATGCTGTTCCACCCCACTAAAACTACTGCACCCCTCCTCTCTTTTAATATTATATCATCAGAGAACACCATCATCATACCCACTGTTCATACTAAACTTCTGGGGGTTGAAATAGATAATAGCATGAGATTTGACATACACATATCTCAAACCATAAAAAAGTACACAAAAAATAGGTACACTGTATAGGAACAAACTCTACTTAACAGAAAACACAAAGGCCACTATGGCTCAAACCCATTTGATCTCAACCCTGCTCTATGCATCACCCATATTTACCAAGTTAGCATTATGCTATAGCAAAGTTGCAAGATTTGCCACCAACTCAAACTTTAGGTCACATGACTGTACAGCACTCAAGAAACTCAACTGGTTAGAGCTTCCTCAACTCTTACTATATAATCAGCTAACCATATCCCAGAAAATACTCCATCATAAAGAAAATACACCTGTCCTGCAAAACCTATTACAGCCGTACTCCGCTACCAGAACACTAAGATCCAGTAACAAAATCCTGATAAGAATTACCACTGGCTAACAATCTGGCTGGTAAATCCCCCTTCTCCAACTATATAGCTAAAATATGGAATGCCGTACCTCCCACCATAACATCCACCACAACCTCGGCACAGTTCAAATTAATGCTAAAAACACACATCCAAAAAATGTCTATGCCCATGTACTGCTCCGGATTAAAGTGCCTGTTCCCATTGATTATAACTGCTCCCTCCATCCTGACTAAATCTTCATATCACTACTGTCTTTTTCAAACTAATGCCTTTCAACTCTGATGATTAAGAAATACAAATTGTAAGTTAATGTTCTGTTAATGTACTCTTTTTTTACCTATAAACATCTATTTATGCTTCCTTGAATACAAAGGACATCAAACCTTTGAAGACTATGCTTGTATGTGAAACGGTTGATAGTTGCTACTGTGTGCAGCTGTTGTACTGTGTAAATATCATACTCAAATCTTGTTAACTTTGTATGTTTTATGTGGAGCGTTTCTCCCCAGGCCTCTGCTGAAAAAGGACCAGTGTCCAGTTGGACTTTCCCGGTAAACACATGTAAAATGAATAAATAATACAATAAAATTTAATGACTACTGTAATGTATTTTAACTGGCTGACCATTGACACATACCTCCTCTTGATAAGCCAGATAAAAAAGACAGCCACCTTCTCTGTGCATCTCTGAGGTCCAGTTGTAAGGAAAATAAAAGTACTAATGTCAAGG
The DNA here is from genome assembly GCF_019279795.1 of Protopterus annectens. Classification (NCBI taxonomy): domain Eukaryota; kingdom Metazoa; phylum Chordata; order Ceratodontiformes; family Protopteridae; genus Protopterus; species Protopterus annectens. Next base: position 894,115,902 of record NC_056734.1, read on the forward strand.
CATCATGCACCATATCACATACAAATATAACAAACAAGCTAAATGAGCTCAGAAGTGACCCACACATGATTAGATGGATAGCAAACTGGCAGAGAGACAGAACTCGTACAATAAGAGTGGGGTCCACATCCTCTGAGAGCATAAAAGTGACTACAGTATTCCCTCAGGGATCCATGATGGGACTTCTGCTATATGCCAACTCCTTCTCAAATCTCTCTATATCAAATGATGATCTTTGGTTAAATGAGTCTGCAGATAATTGTAAGCTGGTAGTGACTGTCAAGTCCTCTTCTGGCATACAGTACTCCAATAGAAGCTTATACTTATCAATAAATGGTGTGCTCAGACTCAACACTAAACATGCAGCATTGTTGAATTCAGTAAGCAACCCCTACCACTACCTTATACACCACTCCAAAATGTGAAAATAGTGACACACCTGGGTATTTAGGTGATTACTCTCTTATGACCCTTGCATCATCTAGGACAACAGTGTGGATCACCAAACAGGCTGTGGCCTACTTCTCATCTTGGGATTGGTGCTAGCATTTTTTCTCATGAGAGAGGAAGCAAAGGAGCATTGTATCCCAGCATAGTGAAGCTGTGGTGAGACCAGCACTAGTAGTAGCCATTCATGCGACTTCCCCCTTTCATCATTCTTGACAATCTTGTTCTTTATTTTCAGTGAGTACTGCTTGATTTGCTTCTAACTTCACAATATTTGCATAAATTCTTCATCCTTAAAATTCAGGGTCTACATATTAGTTTCCCCTCAGGTGTTTGGCTGTGCTCTGTACAGCCACAGACACCTTGAGTGACCTTTTTCCTGTAAAGTATGATTGAAATTTCTCCAATACCTAGTTACACACAGGACAACTAGTTTGCAGTGACAAGCACTGTCCCCAGAGTTGCAAACCGAATACTCCTGACATTGCTTTATATTCTCACTCAAACTGTCTAATCAATAAAAAAGGCTCTGTTGCCATGGATATTAACTTTCTCACTATCACTGTTACCAGCTTGGTGGATATGGGCATCCTGAGGCAATGTAGAAATTGCCTCATGATTACTGACAACCGTTAATTCTCAAACAAACTGATACAGTATGTGAGAGATGTATTTACACAATGTCATTGGAGGCAAAGCTCCCACATAAAGGACTCCTAATGTAAATAAGATTGTCAGTAGTACATACGCTGCACCCATCACACACAATTCAAAGCAGACATATAGACCCATGTATACTGAGGCACTTAAATGCAACCTTCCTAATCCACAAAGACCTGCTAGATGAAGTACACATAACAACTACCATCAGCAGCCCCAAGTGCACTCTTTCAAAACAACACCCACATCAACACATAGAGCTAAATCTTATGGAGCCTCTACCTCTAAGCCCATAAGACAAGCCACCACACAATACAACATTCTGGTCATTGGAGACTCCATTGTGAGGCACACTGATGTCCCTCTCACCAGCCTAAGTAAGGAGAAAGTTACGGTCAGTTGCTTATCAGGGGTTAGTATATACCACATTATGCACACACTCAGGTCATTGGACCACAAGTACCAGTACCTGAGATATACCTCCCTAGACTATATGAAGAGAGACATCATGGATCTCTTAGAATGTGTCTCAGGCTGGTACAAGCCTAGCACTGAGCAGCATTTTACCTTCTCCAAGGAAGATGTCACAGTAGAAACAAAAGCTGATTGACTTTCATAATTGTCTCACTTCCTGGTGTCATTCTAAGGGTTCCAATATTTGTCAGCTTGAAAGGAGATGGTCAACAGACTGTGCTGCTTTGCCAGGGATGTTCTGCACCTCTCTGCTCTAGGCTTTCAAATATTAGCTAAAATATTGTCTTCCCCCATAGTGCCTTTTTTAGGCAATGCCAAACTGAAAGTACTTCCGACATAGCAAATCAAAACCAAGAAACTCTAAAGGTGCTACTGCTCAATGCTATGAGTCTAAACAAAAAAACTCCACTCCCTAGAAGGTCTCTTCACCCTAGAGAATGCTGTTATCTGTGTGGTCACTGAGACATGGTTTAAAGCTGTGGAGAGCACACCAACAGTATAAGGTTATGTTGCTTTCCACACATTTAGACCAGCTACTTCACAGGCAGGGACTAAAGGTGGAGCTGTCTCTATTTACATCAGAAATAAATATACCTCAAGGCTGGTCAAACAGGACAATGCACTTGAGCTGCTCCATGTTCAAATCACCATAGGCAAAATACCACTTCCTTGCAAGCTATAGGTCACCCTCTATGACCCTGGAAACCCATACCATGTATTTAAACTTATTAGAAACACTCAAAATCCAGCACAATACCGTATTATTGGGTGACTTTAATTACCCAACTATTAACTGGGAATCCTATATGACACCAAACTTACAGGCACAGAGATTCCTGGATTTTGTAAACACAAACTCCCTTAACCAGATAGTCAATACACCAACCAGGGGTGCAACCATAGTGGATCTGGTCTTCACTAATATGGGAGAGTGCTGCACACCCCATACTATAATGTCTTCCCTGGTAAGGTCAGACCACAAAATGGTTTCCTTTGAAATAAAAATACTAAACTTGGAGTATTCAGGAACTACTCTAAGGCTAACCTCTTGCTATTAAGTTATAACTTGGCAAAATTTCAAGCCCCAATAAACCCTGAGAACATTACTGCCTATGCAGAATTGATCACAGAACCCCTGTACAAGCATGATAATAGCTGCATAGAGGAGCTGTACCCATTAGGAAGAAGTAGAGAAATAACTCAAAAAACAAGCCACCATGGTGTAATCACAAAATCAATAGGCTGTATAATAGAAGGAAGAAAATTATGGCAAATATTATGAGATACAGTACCCAGCAGGACGAAAGCACTCTCATCAAACTAAACAAACATTTCAGAGGACAAATAAAGTCTTTCAAAGCCAAATTGGAAGTAAATTAGTCCTTCCAGGCCAAGGACAATCAGAGGGCATTGTTTAGCTATGTATGCATCTTCAAAGGCAATGCACAATTGTGTGCAGAGCTCATTGTAAGTGGAGCCACCTATACTGAGACAGAAGATATAGCAAGCCTACTGGCCATTAAATTCACCTCCAGCTTTACCCCTCTCTCCCCCTCAACTTGCCTTCAGGAAATACCATCACATATAACTACCCCTGATATCACTAAGGAACTGGGCCTTAATACTCTCTCTAAGACCAAGGACACTGCATCCATGGACCCAGACAATATACAAGAATGGCTTCTAAATAGCACGAAGCCTGACCTATCAGGGCCTGTGCAATTTCTATTTAAGTGTAGCCTCCAAACAGGCTTCTTACCTCATGAATGGAGAACAGTAATAGTCATCCCTCTACACAAACAAGAGCTATCTTATAGACCTTGGAAACTACAGACCCATAAATCTTGCTAGACTTATATGTAAAGCCATGGAAAGACTTATCATTGCATTGAGGAATAATGATATAGTAAACCTCCAGACACTGGACCCAACCCAGTTTGGTTTCGTCAAGGGAAGATCATGCCTACTCAGCTTGGTGTAGTTCTTTGAGAAGGTAATCAAAGCAATGGATGAGGGCAAAATGGTTCACACTGCCTACCTTGGCCTGGCCAAGGCATCTGACACAATTCCCCACTCGGGCATTTTTGACAAAGTTGAGGTTAGGTACAAACCCATATGTCACCCAGTGGATAGCCAACTGTCTCACAGACAGCACCCAGGAAGTTAGAATTGGGGAGTCCACCTCTACAAAGAGGCCAGTCACAAGTGGAGTTCCTCAGGGATCAGTCTTTGGATTGTTCCTTTTTGGTATTTACTTCTCTGAAGTCAAAGCCAATGTCAATGATCTCTGGCTGACTAAATTTGCAGATGATTGCAACTTAGGAGCTGTCATTGAATCCCACAATGACACAAATGTTCTCCAGGAGGGGCTAGCACAGACAAACAACTGGTGTCAAAGCCATGGATTGTAACTAAATGCCAAGAAATGCATAGTAGTATCCTTTGAGAAGTCATCCACCCCTGGTAACTATCATATTGACAATATACCCCTTAGATTTGACCCAGTAGTCAGGAACTTAGGGACACACATGGATAGTAATCTAGCCTTTGACCATCACATGTCTACAGTAGTAAGGAAATCATTCTAAGATGCAATACTTTGTTTATAAGTTGCTCAACAAAGTCCAAAGAAGTCATTGTTTCACTGTATTCGGCATTCATCAGACCTGTCATTGAGTACAATGTCCCCTTTGGTATGTACTTAACCAGGCATATCTAACATTTGGAACATCCACAGAGGTTCCAAATGTTAGATATGTACTTAACCAAGCATATCTAACATTTGGAACATCCACAGAGGTTCCTCACAGTAAGTAAAATGTCCTATGTAGATCACCTCAAGATCCTGTCCTTGTGTTCTGTCTACTACAGGCTTTTGAGGGGAGATCTATGCCTGACATGCAGGTCATTGTCAGACCCCACCCTGATGGACCTCCTGCATATCCACAAAACAAACAACACCAGAATTAGCCATTCTATAGACTTAAACCTTGCCTGCGATATAAATAGGATCTGCTAGAGAGACAGATATGTATCACACAGACTACCCCATCTCTGGAGCAGGCTGTCCATCCATGTGAAGAAGAGTTCCTCCCTAACCCAATTCAAGTGCAACTTGGACAGTTAGATGGGAAACAGGAAATTCATCCCTGGTTTGGCACCTATGTCTCTAATGGGCACAGGCAACCTGTAAATGGTTTATCTCCCAGGCCCCTGCTTTCACTTATCAAGGGTATCAGAACTTGTCAGAGTTTTGGGATGCATGGATATGCATAAAAGGTCGTTGTAGTCATTAACCTAGTAAACACCTATGCACCTATGTTCAGCCAACCACATTACAACAGTGGTGAGAAAATCCTTTCACCTTGCACAGGTCATTGCAAAAGATATCTCCTCCAGGTAAAAAGAAGTCCTCACCTGCTTGCATTCTGCATTAATTCAACCCATGATAGAGTACAATGCCCCCATTGAGGTGTATGTTACTAAGCATATCAAGCAGTTGAAAAGACCCCAAATGCTCCTAGCTATAGAGAGAAACTGGAGGCTATATCTCTACAGTTAATATCTATAACTTGCTTATAGAGCAATAAGGGATCCACATGTCCAATATCTCTTGTATCTTCAATCATTAAACAGTTCCACCAACATTAATTCCAAATATCTAAATCAATTCCAGCAAATAAATTTGACAAAACAGGATACGTTTGTCACCCTGCATCTGTCCATCTATGGAACCAACTTCCTCTCCAAATTAAGTAGTGTGACAACTCCCTGTCTTTAAAATGCAGGTGGACAATTAGATGGGTATTAATAAATTCACACCCAGTATTACTGGCCTGCTGCTCCTTGAAAAGGGAGGTAAGGCATAATGTTGGATATTGGCAAGGTGGAAATGACTTTTTGGCTCAGTTGCTTTGTAAATCCTATAATCCTGTAATAACCTCAGCAGTGTATTTCAACTGGCTGCTGACAGGCACACATACTGCCAGCCTGACAACCCACTCCAAAAAGTCAGCCACATTCTGGGTATACCTGAGGTCTGATTGTGAAGAAATTGCAATAATTATGAGAAATATTGATGATCTTTTGTGTTACTTATTGCCTAATATTGATGATGGAGAACTATTCAAAATTGTTTTGTAGAAAAATCAGCAAGAACAGAGTGAGGCTGGTGGTAAGAAGAGATGACAGTATGGTTCTGGATCCTGATAAGGACAGGTTATTTGGAAAATAGGGTTCCTTGCTACTTAACAAAGGGGATTGATAGGGGCATGAGGAGCTTAGGCTTTATAGAGCTCAGGTAAGTATTAAAAGAGGATAAATTTAAGTATACTTTTTAAGGAATTAACCTAGGCAAGTCATCCAGGTCAAATGACTGTTTATGGACAGAATGACTGCAGGGAAAGTGGTGAGAAAAGATGAGATATGCTGTTTTGCACATTGTACTTTGCTGAAAGGGCAAGTACAGGGCAACTTTTATGTGAATTCAGTTATGCTTTAGTACAACCTTCCATTCATTTTTCTTTAAATTAACAGAAATATTTTATGCACATGAGCAGAAAAAAATGGAGTTAGGGAGGCCTCCAAGGAAGAAAAGAGGGAATAAAAAGAGACTGCAAAAGGAATGGGGTGATCATTGCCAACTTAAAGTGAAAGTTCATAGGAGTACAAAGGCAGCACAAATTAATTACACCAAAAAGAATAGATTGGCTGAATCTGAATCTGAAATAGAAGAAGTATGGCTTGGTGGGCTACAGGAGAGAGCAGTAACATTCTAGCATGGAAACAGAAGGCGAAGGGAAAGGAAATCAGAATATGTGCATCATCAGGGGTATGGGTCAACAGAACAGTACAGACATGAAATTTGGGGAGTGAATTTTATGAGGATTTACTTAGATCAGATAGAGAGGTACACAGGGAGGGCGAAACAGAAGCTAAAATAAGGTGTTGGAAAGCCCAGTGCTAGTTGAGGAAAGTGAAAGAAAAGTTGAACATGAACAGAAGAGGTGACAGCAATCGTCTATTATTTCCAAGGAAGGAAGTTTCAGACCCAAATGGTTTTGTGAGTGATTACTGTAAGGTATTACGTTTACAGGTAGCTAAGGCACTAAGGCAACTTTTTCAGAATTTGATGAAAGAAATTATCTGATAATATCATTGAGAAATATAGAGTCCCAAAAGATCCCTATAATTTCTCCTTATATCACTAATTAATGACAGTGAACAATAACTACACACAATGTCAAAACAGTGGTACTTATTATGATTCAAATTCTAGTTAGGTAAGTAGAACAGAAATAACATAGCAGTGAATATCGTAGTGGTACAGAAAGTGAGACAGGAAATCCAATTGTTTAGAGGTATAGGTTATAGTGTATATATATCTATATATATATATATATATATATATATATATATATATAGAGAGAGAGAGAGAGAGAGAGAATTCAGTTTAGGAGTTCTATAATTTGTAGTCAGAGATGACTCAGTGTTGTGGGTATAGGTATCAGTGCTATTCATAGACTTCTGTGTGAGGGAATAGATACATCTCCTGTTGGTATTGTTCACTGAATCTAGATTTGAGACTCATTTGTACCCTGGACGTTCTTGGTCTTATTGATGAACAGTACTGCAGACTGAGCAGGCATTAAGAAATCAGTGTCAGAGTGTAAGAGAGACTGTAAGTTGACGCAGTCTGTTTAGATGTCTTCAGCAGTTGAGAGGAGTATTAACCAGAGCTGGTGCAAGAGCATAGCCATGTATCAGTCAAGTGAGTTTTTAGAATTTGTTTAAACTTTGTTAAGGAAGACTGGGATACTATGTTGTGGGGCAGAGCATTCCATTGTTTTGATATAAAGTTGGAAAAGAGGGAATCACCAGCTGTGTTGTTAGCTTTAGTTACCTGTAAAAGTATTTTATTACTTGAGCGAAGAGGTCTTTTGTTAGATGGTGGAAGTATTACATTTTGGAGAGCAGGGGTTTGCCAGGTTGGTGAAGGATTTTGTGGCAAAAGTCAGTTGATTATAGAGGAGGAGTTGGGGGGAATTCAAGCCAATTAAGTTATTTAAGAACTGAGAAGTGATGTGCCCTAAATTGAAAGTCCATGGCAACCTTGGCTGTTTTATTCTAGCAGGAATCAAGTTTGGCTATTTCTGTTTTTTTCAAGTTTGTGAATATTGGAGAGGAGTAAAGGAGTTTAGATATGAGATGGGTACGTGCAATGGAGTACTTGGTCTGTTTAGTAAGGAATTGTTTATTTCTGTAGAGAGCACCTATTTTTTTATACAGTTTCTTTATGCTCTGGGAGATATGAATGTCATATTTCATATTAGAGTCGATTTTGACACCTAGAAGTTTAGTTTGTGTTACAGGTGAGATGATTATTTTGTTCTTGGACAAAATATTGAAGGAGGGACTTGTGGTGGTGGATCTTGTTGGGTTAAATAGAAGCAGTTTAGTTTGTTTGGGTTTAGAATTAACTTGGCGTTTGTCAGCCATGCTTCATCTGAGAGGAAGGACTATTGTGAAAGTGAAATTGGTTTTAGTTTTTTAAGCAGTTTTTATATTGTTGGTGGAGAGTGGTTTGAATGTAAAGTATGAGTTGCTAGTGTTAGTTTTTGGTGGTTCAGTGGTGGGGGGTGAGATATGAAGATTAAATAAGGCAGTTATGGTTTCTGTGAAGTATTTGTGGAATTGGGTAGCTATGTTTTCAGTGGAGGTATTACTTGTTGGGGAGGGGGTGGTGTTTTTTTTTCCTGGAAGGAGAATATTGTTAAGGGCTGCACAGAACTTTTGAGAGTTTTTGTCAGGGTCCTAGTTACGGAAAGCAGTCCATCAACTTCCATAAAGTGAAGGAGAGACATAATGGAAAAGAGGTCTGTCAGAATACTCCTACATACTCTGAAAACAGCTAATTTTGTAAATCCTGAATGATGAGAGGCAAAGCCAAATACAATCAGGGAGATTTCCTGATCACAAACCATTTTAAAATAACTGTGTTGCCTATTTAGAAAGGTGACAAAAGAAGATGTCACATACTGCTCAACTTCTTAGCACAAGAAATCTGTACAAAGTCTACAATAATGGAGGGACAAAAATAGGTTTAAGTATTACACTTATAAACTTAGAAAGTAGCTAGAAAAACAGTTCTTGTGTTAGCAAGTATGATCTTGAATTAACCTGGATTTGTGGACAAAAAAAACAATGGGCAACTGCAAGATGATCACATCTGTCAACTTCTCAGCACAAGAAATTTGGACAAGACCAAAAAAGGGACTGATTTTAAATATATTACTCTTATAAACTTAGGAAGTTGCTAGAATAACATGTTTTGCGTTAGCATATACTTTCTGAAGAATATGAAGTCTGGAATTTATATGTCTGTCATTATTTAGTGAAATCAGTCAGTGATTTTCCAGGAAAAGGAAGATTTTATGAGGCACAGAACAAAAATATGTGCCGAAAATCTGGACAGTTGAGAGGCATGCATTATTATTTCTTTGTTGACTGGAATTGATTTTACTTTCAAAAAAAAAATCAAATAACTGAGTCTGGGAGGGTCAGAAAAAAATGAGCCCAAATCAGTAACATCCCTGAAAGCGAAAGACATTTGAGAAGAGGGTTTAGACTAAAGAATTTTTTTTTAGTATCACTGGGAGACTCGGGAGGTTAGAAGAGATGACTTCTTGATGCATAGTTATCTCACAGCATCTCTAAAGAGAGACACTGGTATACAAAAAATACTGGGCAAATAGCTCTCAGTGGTCCAGATTTTCGCAGAATGTCCCAATTTTTACCCAATATTTTTGGTCTGTTAATTGTAAAATTTGTGATTTTCTGGAATATCACTGGGACGATCTGAGGATTGAAGTCACAAAATAATGAAATACATTTGGTTTTCAAACCTCATATCTTTCAGAAAATCAGTGGTAACACAAATCCTGTCATTCCAACCACTTTCTAAGTTTATAAGAGCAATATTTAAAATCTGTCCATATTTTTGGGTCCTTGTCCCCCCATTATATCAGACTTTGTCAAGATTTCTTGCACTTAGAGGTTTGACTGGGTGCTATTCCACTGTATATTGATTTTCTTTAACATAAACACACACCTTAATGCTCTCAACTGCATCGCTTTTAGCAGTTACTGTACGTCTTCATTCTTTACACTCAGCAATCTCGCTGTTACTGTCATGGTGTCATTAAGTGTTTCTCTGGAGGAAGGTCAAGATCCAGAGAGCATAAAGTACAAGACTGAGTGCAGAGCAAGAATTTTTTTTTTTTTTTCAGTGTGTGTACCGTAGATGCATGGTATGTATCGTCGTTGTCTCTTTCTCTCTCTCTCAGTCTTTCCTTTCTTTACTCATGAACAGGTCTGTGAGTTTGGCTGCTGTGTCAATAACTCCAAAAGAGCTTCACAGCCTTTTTAGTATATTTGTTTGCATTTGTTTACTGGGGAAGTCTGACTGGGCAGAAGCTAATGGAGGAAATATCCACAAAATTTGCGTTTTCAAAACTAGTATAATACAGAACATAACTTTGTGAAACTACATGGATTATTCATTGCTAGCAGTACTAAAACAAATACCAGAAATGAGATATGCATATGTATGAGAATACATTGTAGTAAGGCTGTAAGAGAGAGAGATTGAGAGTTGAGAGTTTACAGGAAAACTTAAAAGATGTTAGGGGACTTTAGTAGTGCAGTGGTAGCAGTGTTGCCTGAAAGCTACGGGTTGTCTGGTTTGATTCTTGGCTGGGGTGCCTTCTGTGTGGAGTCTGCATATCCTCCCTGTGTTTGTATGGGTTTGCTCTGGTGTCCTCAGTTGGTATTTGTCCCTATTTTTGGAGCGGGAGGATGACATAATGGTTAAAGTGTTTACCTTAAAGACACAAGGTGTAGGGTTTGATTCTCACGTTATTAATTGGCTAGGCTTCAAATGGCCCAAAAAGGGCAGTTAGCCTAGTACTAATCTATGAACCTATCTATAAGAGGAAGAAAAGAGCATTAAGAAAGTGAGAATGTCCTGCATGATAAATGAGATAATTAGTAGAATGCATTTTCTTAACAGATGTTAGCTTTAAGTATGGCAACGTTAAAGTATAACGGATTGGATTACATCACATATGGGTGAATGGCAGTAGAAAAACAGGGGTGACGCGCACCCCTGTGGCATAGCCTAAATCTGCCACTGTAAGAGATAGACAATTTTCTGATTTATGAATGAGCTTGTAACTGATTAATAATTGACAGGAAGCCAGGTGATGAAGCAGCTATAACTGGTTGATTAGTGTTTTAGTTATGTGTGTTGTAGGAGGTAGATTTGCTGCACATTTAGCCACTTTATTGCAGCAGTGTTCCAGTTTATTTGTTTGGTAAGACTAGAGATTAATGAGAATGGGTGAAGTATACTGAAGAGCTGGGAAGAGATACATTGCTGCAATAAGTTTTCATGTCACCATCACTGATTGGTCACTGTTTGGAAGTGTATACTCTGTATAGTTGGGCAAGATGAAATGATTTACAGGCTTGCATCAAAAGCTAGTCTTAGGCCTGTATAACACTAGTATGGAATACAGAGGGTGTGGTTACTAGCCCTGTACACTGTGCCTGTCCTCACTGTTTGAATGAAAGAAATAAAAACAGAGCAGTTCATAGGTAGGTACTAGGCTATTGGCCCTAGGGCCTATATAAGCCTAGCCAAATGGTACCCTGGCTTTTGCCACCCAAGAAAATTATTTTCCTGTGCCCCTGTCAAGCAGAGCCACAGAAGTGATCCCCAGGGTGAATTTCCTATCTCCCATCCAATCATCAAGATTTTTCTTGAAGAGTGCTAATGAGGAGCTTTGTTTGATATAGATAGCAGGGGTGGCTTGTGCTATCGGACTGCCAAACTGCAGCCCTCCCAGCAAAAAGATTCACATTTGTATTTGAAAAAAAGAAAAAAAACATGTAAAATATTTTGTTTGTTGAGTCCGACCGACTCACAAAGTCCCAGAACTCGAACTGCACATGCTCATCGAGTTCCGGGTTTTGTTTAATTAATTTATTTATTTAATTTAGCGAACGACCGTTTCTGTCAGACTGCTTTACAGGCAGTCTAGATATGAGAGAAGGCATCAGTGTGATGCCCAGACATCTATGTGGTTTTTAATCGCACAGTAAGTAGAAGGGGGTTCGGACTGCCACGTTCACAGTCACGTATGGTGACGTGAACAGCTGGATTGCTACTGATTGGTTCTCGCTCTCTTCTCAAAAAAGAGTGCGAGAAACAATCAGTAGTAGCCTGTAGCACACTAACTAAGCACAGTACTTGTGCTACTGTTACGGAGTCAGACTATCGTTGGTGAAACTAAAGTTAGATAGTTTTGAAGAAAATTCCCTTTTCTTTGGTTTTTTTTTTTTTTTGGCTTGCTTCTGCCCTTTGCCTTGGTGGCTTGCTTACGAGCAGCTCAGAATCACAGAGAGAGAGGAAGAAAGAAGACACTCAAGATGGACACAGTCTCTATAAGTGAAGTAAAAAAAAAGTTATTAAACTGAGGTAGGTGCCGGACTCTGTACAGAACAGATGTCAATGTAATTTTTTTTTTTTTTTTTTTTTTGCAGTACTCAAACGCAGCAGTGAAAAATGAAATCTGCACTGTGTCTAGATTGATGATATCAGACTCTGTCTGTAAATAAATATTGCATTGCCGTGGTCAGAAATTCACACAGATAAAGTGCTTATGTTCAAAACTCTCCCTATATGGTAGAGTGAGTGAGAGAGTGAGCATGTGTGTGTGTCTGAGAGATGAACTTGAGTCACTTACCAAAATGATTCCTGCTTTATACTATTTTTTGACAGGCTAGGGCCCATCTCTAGATATGTTGAGTGTTATGTATGGACAGATGGATGGATTCAGAACTGCTGCTAGACAACCTGGCAACCTTATCTATTCCCTAAATTGTTGCCCCCTTGACTCAAAGTTGATGAGCAAAAAGTAAAAAAAGAAAATTCAAAATCTAAAAAAGCTCTTCTGTGCATCTGTATTGAGCAGCTTGCTGCAATTAAACCCTAAGCCTTGAGATGCAGGTAGGTACAACTTAGCTTCCCTACCCACCACCACTTGTGACATTTTGTTCTGTTCCTTATAATGTCTGTGGTTTTCAGGATTTTTAATTCACTAAATAATGACAGGCATTTGAATTTCAGACTTCATATTCTTCAGAAAGTACATGGTAACACAAAACCCTTTATTCTAGCAGTTTTCTGTTTATATGATCATTATTTGAAAATTGTCCCTATTTTTGTGGCTGTATAGTGGCTTTGTCCAGGTTTGTTGTGCTAAGAGGTTGACAGCTATGGTGAGAACTGAATTCACTGAATATGTCTGGGGGCTGTATTCCCCCATTATTATCTTTGTCTAGGTGTTTTGTGCTAAGAGGTTAAAAGCTGTTGTGAGAACTGAATTCACTAAATGATAGCCATTTAAGTTTCAGTCTGTCTTTCAAGAAACAGCTGATTTGGTATAGTGGTATGTTGCTCTGACTATAGTGCACAGGGTCCTGAAACCTGGTTTCAAGGTTTGGCAGTGAAATGCATGGTGGTAACGCAGCATTTTATTCTAGCAACTTTCCAATATTATACAAGCAATGTTTAAAATACATCCCTAGTTTTGTCCCTCCCCCCCCAATACATTTTGGCTTTTTCCAGATTTCTTGTGCTTCAAAGTCGACATATACAGTTGAGTGGATTTTACAAGGAGCTGAGAGCTTGAAGAGAAGTTTAGTGCTGCTTATGCAAAATCTGCTTGCATTGTTAATAGAACAACAGGTAGTGTACTTGCTTTTGATGTAGAAGGCTGTGGCGTCTACTTCCACAATATATAGATGCATTGCTAATATTCTACTATGTTGTACTTTTAAAAGGGGTAGATGCTGCAGTCCTGAGAATGTTCTCTTTGGTGGAGATACCTAGTAATGATGAACCTGTTATTAGTTTGCCATCCATTCCATGTTGCAATATTACTAGCATATTTTTTTTTATTGTAACCTAGGCAATTTATTCCTCAAGGGCAACAGGCACTTTATTTGTAGATGAAACAATGAAATGTAAAGTTGTTTGCTTCAGCAACCTCTTCATTTAGTTACAAATCTCTTTAATGTGGAATTATTTAAATGCCTTTTACTTCTGCAGAGACTGCATATTTACTGACACTGGTGGATTGTAGAGGTCTGAGTAGACTTTTATGATAGAAATGTTATCAAATGGGCAGTTTTGTCATTAATGGTGCATGCATTTTGTTTCATTGTTTACTGGAAAAAATGTTCAAAACAATAGATTTAAAAGCCCTGTAACAACTGCACTGTATTATACAAGGAATATAATTTAATACAACCGGGAAGGTGTATCAGAGAACACATATATGTTTCCTGTGCAAGGGACCTATGATTTGAAAACAGCCCAAAGTTAATCTTTATCTACCACTGGCCAGATGTACTTTCTTTGAATGTGGGTTTCAATGAATGTGAGTTTCAAGGGCAGAGAAGTTTTAATGCTAAGTCTATTTTCATTGTGAGACTGCATTCCTTTGTTTAGCAGATGTCTATTAATGTTAGTTTTTGTGCTGTAAAATGTAAAATAAAGCTTTGAAATGAAATCCAAAGCATCATAGATGTAAAGCAGTATGCACATTATAGTGTTTATGGCAAATGGGGTGAAATAGACAAGTGATGGGACATTGGAATAGCTGCAGGGGTGAGGCCCCATTCCACCATGATTTTGTGAGGTGGGAAGGGCAGCAAACCTAGACAGTCCTGACTGAACTATACCATTCAACTGTCCATATTTTTGCAGAATTCATAGATTTTTGCTTCTTATTTTTGGTTTCTTCCTCATAAAAATTGTGGTTTTCTGGCAAATCATTTAGGAATGAAGTCACTAAATAATGACATACATTGAGTTTCAGACTTCATACCCTTCAAAAAAATCATACTAATGCAAGACATACTATTCTATTAACTTTTTAAGTTCATAAGAGCAATATTTAAAAAATTGTCCTTATTCTGGGGCCTTTGCCCACTTCTGTTTATGCCTTTGTCCATATTTCTTGCTCTGAGGTTGAGAGGTATGACAAATGTGTCAGAGCCATCACCGTCAGCCAGGGACATTTCAAATTGTGACATACTTGTTGCACCCCACTCCCCCATGTAGTGACTCTGGATGTGTCCAAGCAAGGCAAGGAGAATTTATGCAGTGTAAGTGTGCATAGTATCCCCCCATCCAAGGTAGACACAAGTACTTCGGTGGCTTTTCACCTGTCCTTGGTTTTGCAGAATGTTCTGGTTTTCTGTCATATTTTTATACTATTGATTTATGCTTCTTCTTGTTCAGAAAATGCACATCATTGCAATGCCTTTTGCGCTGTGTTTAAGTAGCAATGCTTTAATGACCATCAGATAAGCTTGTCTGAAACTGTAAGATGCAAGTAAGCTTTAATAGGCATAATGTTAAAGAATTACTAACATTGAAAACCTTTTTGTTGTTGCCATGCAGAGAATATTGGCATAACTAGATAGCGTATAAGCCTTGGGTATTAAAATGCATATGACAGTATTTGTAATAAAGGACAGGATTACAGTATTTTCAGAAGCTCATTACATTTCTTGGAGACTTGCAGCCATCTTTGCAGGCTTTACCCGTAAACTAATCAGAATGCCAATCTATCATGTGCAGTCTATAACCTGTGCAAATCCAGTTCTTTAAGCAATTTATCTTGAGCTTGTTTGTTTGTTGCTCATTTTTTACTTTGATCATATTTTCCCCATGAAACAAGTAGATAGTTATTGTCAGGCAGCAGGTCTTTTTTGATAAGAAATATTTTGTTTTTTTATACTTGATTTTGACTGGCATTCCAGTAATGTATTTAAAAATAATTATTTTTTTTCATGCCTTGCAACCTTTTTGTTTCCATCTAGATATTAAGTAAGCTGTCGTGTAGCCAACGTATTGAAATATTTTTTTTTTCTACACTTCATTTGTTGTGATTGGACTGTCATAATGACTGTTTGGCAGTGGCACCCAGGGCAGCGTATTATATTAAAGTCCCAGTTTTTGTGGATTTTAGCATAGCTCCATCCCTTTCTAGTTGACCACACCCCTTTCAATTGGCCCCACCCACTCAGCTGTCTACTGTAGCCCCCCTTTGATTTGAAGTCACCAGCCGCCACTGATAGATAGGTAGTTTGTTCCAGAGTATGGGAAGTCTCTGGGAAAGGAATCTATCCCTCCAGCATGTTCTGTTTATTGTAGTGACAAAGCTTAGGTCCCTAGAACGTGTAGCTCGGAGGGATTGGGATTTCTTTAAGGGGAACATGTCCAATAGCTCTGGGTTTGACATAGCTTTGTATGTTAGGCAGAGATCGCCTCTGAGTAGGTGATATTCGACAGAGTAAAGCTGGAGTTTTTTGAGATGGTCTGCATAGGGCATCTGTTTGAGGCTGGTAATCCTCTTTGTGAGGTATTTCTGTGGCCTTTGCAGTTGTTGTAGATGTCTTGTGAGGTACATACCAAAAGGGGCTTCTAAAAAGTTCAAAAGTTCTTCTAGATTAGGTGCTTGTTTGACTTTATGAGATAATCTCAAATCTCAACAGACGGTCACTGAGAGAGGTGCATAGCTACATTTATCTCTCTTTTTAAAACAAATACTGGAGTGCTGGTGAGAGACACTCTATGGCATTAGATCTGTTTTTTGCAAGACTTGGAAAGGTGTGGAATGGTGAGTAACTAGTTTTTCACCAAAAAGGAAGGAGAATTAAATTATTTTAATTATTTCAATTCTGCTTAAATATTTAAGTTTCACTTATAGTGACCTGTGTGGGGCTACTATGCTTTTTTCTGCTGTGTTCCATATTTTACCCCAAAAAAGGTATCTGTGTGCATTTTTAGTTTGTTCAGGGACCTTAGTCTTTATTTTAATTGGCATTTGTGATAAGATTGTGTTTCTACATTATTCTACACTTCCATTTCCATAGGTAGGATTACTTGTAAAAGCTATCTATTTATATTTTAAACCCTGTTGGGCCAAAGTCTTGTACTTTAATTCACAGTTGTGGTAGAACTGTGTATTACTACCAGATTGGACCTTAGACATGTATTACTGCATTTTTTTCCATAAAAAGTGTTACTGGTAAATTTCTGCATAGTTTGGTGCCTTAAACTGTAGTAGAAGTTCATTTGTGAGATAATCGTCTCTGCTCCAGTTTGTTCATCAGTACTTTTATATTTTGCTTATCATGGTGGTGCAGTGGTAGCATTGTCGCCTCACAGCAAGAGGTTCTCCCATTGATTCTCGGCTGGAGCACCTTCTGTGTGGAGTTTGCATGTCCTCCCCACGGTCGAGTGGCATTCGAAAGACATACATGAATGAGAGTGCCTTCATTGAAGGTTGGGCGTCAGGCTGGCACCATAAAAATCTACTGCCAATCATTAGCGGACCAGAGTTCTGCTGTGGCGACCCCTACCCGGGAAAAGCCGAAAGAAGAACATTAACTTGCTTAAAGTTGCATTTGGTTTCTGCCTAATCGCCCACTAACACGTTAAGCTAAAGTTTATGAAAGAGCTGCAGTATTGCCTTTATTTGATTGGATGCCTGTCTAGGTAGCCTGCTGTTTCCAGCACAGAGCTATGCCCATCCAGGATCTTTTATACAATACTTGGAGATATGTGAAACTTTAGAGTAACAAGATTTCATCAAAAATAAAATAAAATTAAATTATTTTAATTATTTCTATTCTGCTTAACTATTTGAGTTGCACTTTTATTGACCTGTATGGTGATATTACTTTGTGCTTTTCTGCTCCTTTCCATGTTTTAGCCCAAAAAGTTATCTGTTTGCATTTTTAGTTTGTTCTGGGAACTTAGTCTTGTATTTTCATTATCAGTTGTTGGATGATTGTGTTTCTGGGGTATTCTGCACTTATATTTCTACAGGTAGAATTACTTGTAAAAGCTATCCATTTGTATTTTAAACCCTGCTGGGCCAAAGTCTTATAGTTTAATTCACAGTTGTGTCAGAACGGTGTACTCCTACTACCAGCTTTGTGTCTTAATCATTTATTACTGCATTTTTCCAGAGTCTGTTAAAAGTCATCTAAGCTAAAGTCTGTTGCTACTAATTTGTATGATAATTCTTTCCATGGCTTTGCAAATAGGACTAGTCAGACTAATGGATCTGTAGTTTCCAGAGTCTGTTGAAAGTCATCTAAGCTAAGGTTTGTTGCTACTATTTTCTTATTTACGTATGTCATGCCTACAACCCTGTAATGCATTTTGTCCCTGTCATTTCAATGTGGGTGCCCCATTTTTTTTAAATTAAAATCCTTCTTAAAGTAACATTTTTGCCATGCTGACTTCACCTTGGTACACTGAGATTTACAGCAAACTTTGTGTTTGGTGGTATATAAGGGTAAGGATGGCAAGACAGTGTGTACACAGACATTAATGGAACATCACTTTGCATGCCCAGGCGAGCCTGCATTTAAGTATATGGATAAATTTCACTGTATTCTACTGTAAATGTAGTTGGTCCATTATTTAGTAAAAATTTTATGCAGTATTTTGTTAAGAAACAAACCAAATATGTAATGAAATTTAAGGGTGAAATGCATTGTAACATTTAAGCAACTGTATGCATGAATGTCACTTTATTTAACCAGTTGCTGTGCTTCTAAACACCAGATACTCTGCAACTTTTTGAAGCATTATTTTGTCCATTGGAGTGCTTTATCTAGCCCCTGCTGCCTTTTACTAGAAGCTTTTGCACCAGCGGGATGCATTGAATGTCAATCCTATGTAGCAAGGTGGTATTTGTGTGGCTTCTGTACTGCACTGTGCTCGTTGTAACCCCTCCTAACTCAGTGTAGAATTTTTATCTGATTCATGCCATTATCAACTCTGCTTTCACCTGTTCCAGAAGGCTTCATACATGAACTTCCCATCACTCTATCATCTCAGCTTTCAGTCTGTGCATTAATTGTACAAATTTGTGCTACCCATGGACTGAAGATTATAGGCAAATATGTGTGGTGTGTGACATTCTCAGATAAGTGTTTCATTCTTCCTGTAAGGGTAACACCATACTAACTGGAGGGCTAATGCTCTGCTGTCTCCCTAGGGAGTGAGTAATATATTTTGCTAATCCATTACATTGGGACACCAAACAGTGTTAAGGTTGAAATTTGTAACTGTGAACCTCTGAGGTATGTGCAACAAAGGTGAGTAGCTACTGGGTTACTAAGCTTGATACAGATGTGGCGGGTATAACAGAGGCAGCTCCCATCTGCCATTTTGTTCATTTCCTATCTTCTTATAAATAAATCACAGCTACCTTAGATATGAGAGTTGGAGGGCTCCTACACCTCTGTAGCTTGTACCTTAGAATCAAATCATTGGCGTCTCTCTCGTTATCAGGTGAGCATGACCTTGTTTACTCATTGATTGCATGCTGGGTAATAGCGTTAAATAAGCACAGCTGTGATTTACTTTCCTGCTGCAGAAGCTGTAAATGGTTGCAGTACATTTATGTCAGGATAAATCTAATGTAGTAATGTCAGGATACTTCAGTCTCACTAAGATAGGAGAAGAACAGCTGTATGTCGAAGCTGCAATGAAATAAGTACATTTCAGCCAGATAGTAAAGGTCTTTGCTGGGTTCAAAAATGTGAAAAATGTCAAAGGAAACTAGTCATTTCTTGATGAAATTAAAAAAAAAACTTGCAAATTCTGAAGCATCCAGGTTCCACAATCAAATGTAAGTGGTCTTGCTGCGTACCTTCATATGGCCTGTAAAAAGCTTGACAACCAAATTGCTATCTTTACCACTCATGCTAAGAACAATGTATATGAGCAGTCTCTTCTCCAGAAGCTACAACCCAGCAAGTGTGGAACAATCTAGCCTTGACCTTTTCCCTGCTGTGTAACTCACTTTACTTTCTGCAAGGCAGATTCTTCCCTGTAAGAAAGAGAAACATAAGGACTGACAAGCTGGGGTAAAACCAGAGCGGAAGCTGTAACTCAGACACATGGGCATGTTTGCTGATTTTGGAATGTATCTGCTTAACAAAGTTCCCTGATGAAAGTGTGAATGACAACTGTACATGTTTTGAATGGGAGTGGTTGACATTTGCAATTGAATTTGAAAACTATTTTTTTCTGGAACCTCCATTTACAGAAGTTATGTTTTTGCAACCTTTTACTTTTCTTGTGGAAGACAAGTTTCCCCGTGACCCATAGGACAAAGTTCCACATGACCCATATGCAGAGATTATGTCCCTAGTACCCCTTTATTTTTCTTGAGGAAGACAAGGGCCCCCATGACCCATCTGAAGAGATTATGCCCACTGCACCCCTTTACTTTTCTTGTGGAAGACAAGGTTCCCCATGACCCATCTGAAGAGATTATGCCCTCTGCACCCCTTTGCTTTTCTTGTCGAAGACAAGGGTCCCCATGACCCATCTGAAGAGATTATGCCCTCTGCATCCCTTTGCTTTCCTTTTTTTCAAATATAATTTTTGTTACATTTCTCTTCTATTTAAATACAAGAAAAGAATGACACAGAAAATATACATGCAAGGTACTTGGAATATCAAGTTTCAGTCGTCCAAATACGATATGTTGGGTCTTTCGGCTTCGGGTCGCCACAGTGGAACTCCGGTCTGCTAATGATTGGCAGTAGATTTTTATGTGCTGAGTTGCCAGCCCTGATGTACAACCTTCAACGAAGGTATTGGCAGTAGATATTTATGTGCCGAGTTGCCAGCCCTGACGCACAACCTTCAACGAAGGTATGCCCATTCACGCATGCCTCCACACAGAAGACGCTCTAGCTGAGAATCGAACAGGACAACGTCTTACTGTGAGGCGACAACGCTTCCGCAGCACCACCACCGCAGTATATCAAATATGATATACATAACATAAATCATCAGTGCTAGGGTAACAATTATACAGAATTGTCTAATAATCAAGCTGCTCTTATTGAGCTGTAAAACAGACATTTACATAAAGATAGTAGGCAACATATTAAAAATGTGACATTAAAACATTGCAACCAGATATTCTAGTATACCTAAATAAACATTCTGCCTTGCACTAACTATGTACAATATATGCATTGATGTCACCTTAATGTTCATCTTATATGTGTTTGCCATGACCTGTACACTGTTTTATACTAATTGCCTTTAGTTTCCCTTAATTATGTAAAGTAATATTGATGGTGAAGTCCCTTGTTCATAAATCAATTTTGTCCTAGGATTTATAAAAGCGTTTTCCAATGTTTCTGATAGTAAGATAGTTTTTTTTGGCTTCTTGTAATTAATTTGCTGGCTGATAAGTACTTTATAGCCATTCCTTTAAATTTTTCCCACCTCACAGCAAGAGGTTCTCCCGTTCAATTCTTGGCTGGGCTTGGGAGTGCCTTCTGTGTGGAGTCTGCATGTCCTCCCCGCGGTTGTGTAGTGTTCGAAAGACATGCATGCGTAAATGGGCGTGCCTTCGCTGAAGGTTGGGTGTCGAGCTGGCACCTCAGCGTTTCGTAAAAATCTACTGCCAGTCATTAGTGGACTGGAGTTCTGCTGTGGCGACCCCTTACCAGGAAGAGCCGAAAGACAAACAAGAACAACAACATTTAATAAAAAATCAAAATTTACTCTATCAAAAGCTTTGGTTGCATCTACTGACAGTGCATAGCTAGGGCATTTATCATTCTCTTTTAAACTAATGATTGAAATAGTGCAGTGTGTTTGACAAGGAAATGTTGGCTAACTGGTTATTTTTCCCATCTCACACATTTACTGAACTGAACATTCACTGAAATAATGTTAGCTGCTTTGTGTTCAGTCATCAGAAGTTCGATAAATGTAACCTTTGATGATTAAACATAGACCCGAAGGTAGCTTCCAAGTTAAGTAAATATTTTCAACTCTCACATATTGAATCTTTGAGAGGTAGTGATAGTGTTTTCAGTAAGCATTCATCATATACTACACTGCTTAAAAATACCTAGTAGTATCATACTGGCTAAAGAAGAGCTGAAAGCTGACTGAAGTTCCATATTGTACAATACTGTACTATTTACAAGTGCAAAACAAAAACAAACAACAAAGAAATGTTAAAGTGGCAGAAATATATAGGATCTGTAAAGTAATCAATAATAAGTGGCAAATTTAAATCAAATAGCTTTACCCAGTAGGATTATATGGTCTCTACCTAACCAGTAAAAGCAGTTAGCAACATACAGTCTAACCTAATGGATATGGATTGAATAACTGTAATCCCTTCCTATTTTCTAAATGACTAGTGTGATGATGTGAAGTAGTGCCAACTATGCCAGAGAGAGTAGGGCAGCACATGTGTAACATATGCCAGCATAACTAGCTGGAGGTTTGTAAAGAATTATATGTCATTTAAATATCAAACTGATTTGTACAGATGCCTGTGTTAAAAATGTATTTGTAAAGCTGTTTGTGTTAAAAATGCATCAGCAGTGGGTCCTGCTGGACAGAAAGGAAATATACATCTATATCAGACTGTACTGTTGTAATGGAGGAAATGTATATATTTTAACAGAGGATACTGGAAGGGAAGGGGTTAAGCTTGGCCAAGCTAACCATAAGAAAAATATCCTGAAATAAAATCTTTACAGCCTAAACCAAATCATTTAATCTCACAGGTCTGAATGCAGCCAGAGATGCAATGTCTGTGAGAAATATGGGCTGGGATCCTACTCTTTTGTCCTTAGTGATGAACTAATTTCTATTGTGGGGTGAAAGAGAATGGCTGATTATTCTCTGCAGGAAGGGTGAAAGGGTTGGAATTGTTTTACAGTCTCCATATGCTGTAATAAGCCTTAGCAAAGTTCAAGGTGTGTATTGTGCCACATCAGAGCCAAATCCTTGCTCAAGTTTTTAGTGAGGGAGTAGTGTGGAAATAACAGAGTTAGGTGACCAAATGTGATGTCATCTTGTAGCCATCACTGAAACTGTATTTGGATACTAGTGGGAGATGTGTCAGTAGCACTCAGCACTGTTATTGGAACTGACAAAAAAGACACTAATTCATTTCATCTTGCTTTGCTCTAGCAAATAAACAGGAAACAGTAATTATTCAGTCAGTTAGAAAATATAGTGAGATTTGTTAAATATTGCTTTTTTGTAGCTGTCTGAATCTTTCCATCTGTGTTGTTTTCATATTTCCTGTGAATTGAAACTCTGGTGTTTATTGTGAATAAATATTCAGTATTGCAATATTTATTTTTTATTAAAAATATCTAAACCTTGCATTGTGGCTGGTCTTTAAGAAAATGTTTTAACCTTTGAAAGCACTTGCATTTATTTAGTGGCACTGTGGCTTCATGCTTCTGAAAGTCTTGCTGCTTGGAAATGATGCCATTTGTGTCAGCATTAATTTTACTAAATATTACCATTTGTATATGTATTAATTTAGTATAATTGGGTACCCTGATAAGAACCTTAAAGTAGCTGACTTTGGGGGTGTCCTGGTGGCAGTATCTACCTTATAGTCTGGGTGGAGGTGGCATAGCTGGTAAATTTGTGCCAGCCTTTCCCAGGTGTGTGTGTGTGTGTGTGTGTGTGTGTGTGTGTGTGTGTGTGTGTGTGTGTGTGTGTGTGTGTGTGTGTGTGTGTGTGAAAATCAAATCTCAAATAGTGTGTGTGTGTCAGCTACTTGGAACAGCGACACTGAGCACTGATTTCTCACAGAAGGTGATGAAGGACTTAGCTTGGAACACCCGGCTGAGGACTCAACTCTGAGGTGGTCAGTGTGAAGTCTTATTTGAGGCCTGGAGAGGAAGTCCAGCCCCAGGACTGGAGTATGTATTCCCTGTGTTCCCGGTGTAGAGACCTCCATCTGAAAATACTGTGCATGTTTATTTTTCTCTCAAAGTGAACATTCCCCACTGGTGTCAGTGGTGAGGATTGAGGCTCTTTGATCACTGACCCAGAGGAGGGATGTCACAAGTAGTTTCAAGTGCAGTAGCTGTAAACCATATAGTTTCAAGGCAGTATCAGTATAGAAGTTAGTCCAGTTATAAAAATATATCACATAGGTAACCTTGTGCTCTCCAGTGCAGTACTGCAGAGGAGTAGCTTCAAATGATGTAACACTACAGTAATCAGTAACAAACAGAAATGCAGCAAATAATTTAATTTCATTTTTATATGCTTAGAATCATTTACAAACACCACTGTAACATTATTTTAGATATTGCCAATAGTGAGCAACAGTACCAAAGCAGCAAGGTACAAAAGTGCAATGTTATTTAAACTTAATACCTCTAAGGTCAGCAAGACAAAAGTCACCAGTAGTGCAGTGTTACTTAAACTCTGTAACTCAACAGTCAGCAAAACAAAAGTGCTGATTTCAGCAGACTGCCCCAGGGAATGCAGTCAGTAAATAAATACACTAAAATGAGACAATGCTTTCACTGTATGAAATAAGGCAGTACTAAAATTAATTACAGTAGTATAACTAAGTTGTGACAAAGAGATTGCTTTACATGTTGTAGACTAGACTTCTTTGTTTGATAGCTGATAGGATAAAAACTGTTTCATAGCGTGTGTCAAACTGAGCAAGGCTCCTGTTATTTAAATTCTTTAATGCTCCACCGCCACAGAATATGGGCAGTCAAAATGCAGCCAGTGCCTCTACTAATAGTGAATCTTCTGATGGGTCTGTTAGCCTTGGGTAGTCCTCTGATGGAGAGATTCTATTTCTGGTTTCTGAATCTCTCTGAACCCTTCCTTCACATAGCCATTGCGTTCCCCACTTGGTAAAAGGATTCACTTCCAGTGGAAAGATGGAAGAGGTTCCTCTGTCCTAGACCATATTACCCTACTTACCTGCTGAATGTAGGCCTGTACTACTGATCCCCACCCCAGCCAAGATATTTGGAAATGTGGTACACCAGTAAACTATGGACCACCTTTAGAAATATAGTATTCTGGCAAATATTCATCGGGGATTCATTCAGGGCAAAAACATCGTGACTGCCCTTTGGCTATTATGATGACATGTAATAACCTACTAAAACAAAGGCATGCTAATAATTGATCTGACCATGTCCCTTGAAATAGTCAATAGTCAGTCCTAAAATATTCCGTCACACACTCATGCATTGTGGTTTTATGGATGGTGATTATGACTAGATTCTTGAACAACTAGTTCCATTAGATGTCTAGAGTCAAAATGGTCAGCCACCTGACTGACCATACTGCAAATATCTCTGTGGTTCTACTAATAACTACCTTTTTATGTGCCATTTTTCACCACTTTAGTATTAAGAAACAGAGTATAAAGGATTAGTTCAGATAAAATCACTTTAGCTAGCAGATCTAGCAGACTCTCTCTCTCTCTCCCTCTCTCTCTCTCAGATACCCTCCCTATGGGAGGAAAAAATACACCTTTTGAAAAGTTTCCAGTAGTTTTTTTTTTTTAGTTAAGCAGGTAGAAGGGATGAGTGTTCTTGTTCTAAGTACATCAGAACAAGAACACTGGTCCGTCTACCCGCTAAACTGACTAAACTACTGGAAACTTCACAAGAAGTGAACCTTGTTAGCCTAGTTGAGAGCACTTAACTAGTGAGTTATGATTGGAGAGACCTGATCATAGTCCTTTTTAGTAGTGATGCTTCAGCTGCTTCAATTCAGAAATAGTCGCAGAAAAACATGTAGGCTTGTGAAGTGTTTTATGCCTTAGTTGTGCCACATAAACAATTATCAGAAGCTAATTGCCCCTGTAATGGACACACAGTTTTAAAAGTTGTTAAACACTTCAGTCTGACTTTTTGTGTGGCAACATGGATTATTGTACAGCTTTTACATTCTTTTACCAGTTCATAGTGCTGTTCTTTGGTGGATATTTTGGATGTATGGCCACAGGACTACAGCATTAGAGGTTTGGAATCTGTGCATAACAAAACTTGTTATGTACCTCTTTGACATCAGAAAGATGCATAACAAGCTTGCCTTTATCCAAGTTTCATAGCATATTCAGCATGCTTCATGTACTACACAGGGGTTTTGACTGATGCCCTGATCATTATTTTTTGTGTAATCTGCAACCTTATAGCTTACACTTCTTTCATGGATTGCACAAATAGAAACATCAGGAAGTACTTTGAACCATTAAGGCTTTGTTGATGGATTGCATTTTTGCAGGCATTTTATACCTATCATAAATGTATGTTTCATATGTTAAGTGGTACTGCTGTGAGTTGTTTTATAATATTGTAGCAGATTAAGTTATTTGTTATAGTGTTCCTTGCTTGGGATAGCACCTGAAGCTTTGTCATTTTAAGCAGCTCTCACTGTGTTTTATATTCTCTGTATTATGTGTCTAAATTGCATTGTATCTGTGAATGCCATGGTTTTTAAATGCCTCATGAACTATTGTTAAAGCCTTATTCTGTTTGTGTTCCTCATATCGATATGCAAATTATACATTCCAGAAATTGTAATTTGCCTTATTGATTTATTTATTTAAAATGTATTTATCATGGTAGAGCACTGATTACAAG
The DNA here is from genome assembly GCF_019279795.1 of Protopterus annectens. Classification (NCBI taxonomy): domain Eukaryota; kingdom Metazoa; phylum Chordata; order Ceratodontiformes; family Protopteridae; genus Protopterus; species Protopterus annectens. The sequence goes on from NC_056734.1 coordinate 894,142,059, forward strand.
TAACTAATTTCAGTCTCAACTCCGGAATAAAAAAAATTCTAAATTTTATTTAGTGAGGAAGTGCAAGCATGTAATGAAGATGTAGTGTATGCAGTTGTAACATACATCCTTTAATGTACGTTAAGGCAAATCTCATTTTGTTTGTATTATAATTATTTGTGCTGATTGAACTGGACTGATATGATAAGTATGTTAGAGTTTGTCAGTAGTTGTAAGAAGCTATTTTTAGCATAAGATTACTTAGGCGAGAAGAGTGGATTGGTGCAGTAAAACATGCTGTATGAGGAATAGCAGTGTCACTAGCAACAGAAAGAGAGTGATATAGTTCAGGTTAGATGATATGGCTGGATAAGACATCTGACCTATGACAGGAGGCAGGCAAGATGAGGTGTATTTCATTTGTAGGGAATACTTTCGTTGAGTTTTGAACCAAGTATATAGAAGCAATGATTACAGAGTAGAGATTTTTTTGAGGAGGGGGCTACAGTTTGGGGGAGCAGAATGATTGTAGTTTCTGAGCCTATAAGTGGAAGATCCTAGGAGAAGTTCATACCTTTCTTGAACACAAACAAAATTTATAATTAAAACTAGCATAAGTTAAACACAGTTATGGTTTATCACTTAAACCATTCATTCTTCAAAAAATGTCTTGTTACAGTGTTATACAGCGAACAGCAGAACACTGTCATTCATGTCTTTAAAGTCAATAGTATAAAATGCCCAAAATCTAAAAAGTCAAGAGGGTTACAACCTAACAAAGACTGATACAGATAGGCCAATTAATTAACCCAAAAGGGCAGCATATCTTTGTTCTGTAGGGAACTGGGTTCAGGAACAGTCTTGGGTACCTTGGAGAAATAGCTGGAGGCAGGAAGGAATGAATGCTTGGAGACATCATTTTCATCTTGGTTTGGGGATAAAAAATGTGGCTCAGCATTGATCACCCATGCTGTTATCACCAGTATTAACAGCATGGCAGGTGCTTCAAGGAGTATGTGAGTGAAGTTACTTGCTGATGTCAATGCATAATTCTTAAAATTCAGGTTCTCAGTATAAGCCCTGCCTCAGCAAGATCAAGAAAGGACTCCAGTCTTCCATACTGGCTTACTGACAGAACCTGCACTGTAAAAGTAGCCGACTCCAAATCCAGCTCCAGACAAGTGGAGTACCTCAGGGTTCAGTCCTGGGACTGCTCGTGTTTGGCATCTACTTCTCTGAAGTTCAGGCCAACATTAAGTGACTGGCTAACAAAGTCTGCAAGATGACTGCAAACTGGGAGCCATTATTGAATCCCCAAATGATGTGGATATTCTACAAAACTGCCTTACAGAAACAGATGCTTGGTGCCAGAGCCATGGGCTCAAGCTTAATGCCAAGAAATGTATAGTTATCCCCTTTCGGAAAAAACATGTACCGGTGAATTATCACATAGGTGGCAGTACTCTAAACACCGAAAGTGTGATAAGAGACTTAGGGACACAGATGGACAGTGGTCTCAACTTCGATAACCACATCGCCACAACAGTCAGGAAATCCTTATATGTGGCACACCTCATCACTAAGGGCTTTTCATCCAGAATAAAGGAGGTCATTGTCTCACTGTACTCATCCCTCATTAGACCCATTATAGAATACAATGTCTTGTTTAGTATGTACCTCTCAAGACATCTGCAACAACTGGAAAGGCCGTAGAAATACCTCACTAAAAGAATCACAGGCCTAAACCAGATGCCCAGTGCTGACCATCTAAAAAAAACTCCAGCTATACTCTGTCGCATATCGTGTACTCAGAGGCGATCTCTGCTTAACATACAAGGCCATATCAACCCAGAGCTGTTGGACATGCTACACTTAAAGAAATCCCAACCCCTCAGAGCCACATGCTCCAGGGATCTAAATCTTGTCATCACAATGAACAAAACATGCTGGAGGGATAGTTTCCTTTCCCAGAGACTCCCCAGACTTTGGAATAGACTGCCCATACATGTCAAACAGATCACCTCTTTGGCCCTCTTCAAAAGGAACCTTGATGATTGGATGGGAGATAGGAAATTCACCCCGGAAATCATGTCAGTCTACTTGCTAGACAGGGGTCCAGGGAAGTAAATATTGTGGGAAGAAATAGCCAGGGAATTGTTATAGCTAGGCTTGTATAGGTCCTAAGGCCGATAGCCTAGTACCAACCTATGAACCTATAACTACTGCTTGAAGCTTACAGAAATAAGTGAATATCCCATAACCTTCTTCCCAATACCTTCCTTAAGTCATTCTTCAAGGTGCAGATGAAAAAGGCTGTAGGTCTATTCTACAGAATAAAAAATAAAAAAAAATATATAAAATCGAGGAAGTGTTTATGACTTCAATCTTTTAACCACCCAGTTCCATTTCCAAGAGCCTTTTACTAATTTTGAGAAGAAACTTAGGCTATATGATTCTTTTAGTTCTTCAGTACTTGTCTGATATTTCTGATACAGTAGATTCCGTGAATCAGAAGTCTATATATAATTTGTCCTGTACATTAGGTGTGGGAGAGAGTGTGTGAGTGTGTGTGTGTGTGTGTGTGTGTGTGTGTGTGTGTGTGTGTGTGTGTGTGTGTGTGTGTGTGTGTGTGTGTGTGTGTGACATCCTTCCTCTGGACCAGTAATCAAGCAGCCTTGGTCCTAACCACTGACACCAATGAGGGGCATTCACTTGGAACAAAAATAGGTACACACAGTATTTCCAGATGCAGCTGTCTGCACCAAGCACATTTTTCCTTGAGGACACACAGGGAGCAAACTCCAGTCCTTGGGCGGCATTCCCTCCCTCTCTCTCTCCAGGCCCCAAATAAGACCCCCCCACTGACCAGCTATGGAGTTAAGTCCTTAGCAGGGTGTTCCAAGCCAAGTCCTGCACCACCCTCTCTATATAATCAGTGATCCCATTGTCCTTATTCAAAGTAGCTGACACACGCACTCTCTTTGAGCTTTGTTTCGCTCTCACAAATGTATACACACACACACACACACACACACACACACACACACACACACACACACACACACACTCACACTCACACCTGGGAAAGGCTGGCACAGCTTTACTAGCTCTACCACGTTTGCCCAGGCTATAAGGTAGATACACTGCCACCAAAACACTCACAAAGCCTGCTATAGTAAGGCTGTTACCAGGGTACCCAATTACACTGAGTGAAATTAATACCAGTGGTAATGTTGACCAAACAGCAAATCTTTCAGGAGTGGACACAGTGTCACCAAATAAATATCAGTATTCCTAAAGGTTAAAATATTCTGTAAAAGACCAGCCACAATGAAAGGTTTAAATATATTTTATAATAATTAATAAAAGAACATGAAATACTAAATATCTACTTACAATAAACACCAGAGTTGCAATCACAGAAAATATTAAAAATAACACAGATGGAAAGGTTCAAACAGATACAGAAAACAATACTTAACTAATCTCCTGATATAAAGAATTAATGTTCTGTAGGTCACTTACTAGAGCAAGGCAAGATGATGTGAATGAATGGTCCTTCTTTGTCAGGTTCACAAACCGACTACTGCGAGCTGAGTGACAAATCTCACTGTAAAACAATTTTAACACTTCCACTCTTCCTACAGAACTACTAAGCCAGGCTTCTCATAAACATTTAATTTCTGGCTGCAATCAGAACTGTGAGGTACAATCTTTATGGCCTAAACCAGGTAATTTAATTTCAGACTATATTTCAAAGTTAGCTGGACTGAGATTAACCTCTTCTCTTCCAGTATCCTCTGTTACAATATATTGATTTCAACAATTACATTACAGTCTGACATACAGCTGTATTTTTTTCTGTCCAGCAGGACTTGCTGTTAGTACATTTTTAATACAAGCAGCTTTACAAATACATTTTTCAACACAAACATGTGTACAAATTGGTTTGTTATACAAATGACATATAATTCTTTGCAAAACTCCAGCTAACTATGCTGGCATATGTTACACATCCACTGCCTTACTTCTTGCGGCATAACTGGCAATACCTCACATCATTACAGTGTGCTGTATGTATGTGTTGAGTGAGTGCATCTTTGCCACCTTATCCAACTTTGAGCCTACTGGTTATCAATCAAGCATGTTTGATTTCAAATTAGTAGAACTCCTTTTTAAGAAAAAAAGTCAGTTGTTCTTATCAATAAGAGAGACAATGGAATTACTGGGTTTGGTATTAATATTGTTAGATTGCTGTACTTGTTTTTTCATCCTGTAGCATTTAGTGCTATGACTTCATCCTTTAGTCGGCCATGAGAAAAGATCATTGCTGCTTAAAGGGCATTTACCAGTTTTGTTTCCTTGTGGGTCACTTCCAGAATAATAAAATCATACAGTTCTGTTCCCAGGGAAGTATTGTTTCCCAGTGTCCATGACAAAAAATAACTAGACCTTTTGCCTCTGTTCTCAGCATATTAGTGATCAGAAGACTGATAGCTCTGATGTTGAGGATTTTTTTTAGTTTTCAGATTTTTTCTGCTCGTCATACGAGACTACACAGGACATAAGTGACTGATGCTTCTAAGCTATTTTCTTTATTCTATGCTTTCTTTTACTAACCAATTATTTTTTCCCATCAGGGAAAATCCTGTAGTAAAAATAATGAATTTCCCATTGATTTACATTTCTAAATCCTTTAAGACTTTCAGGACAGATAAGACCATCGGCTCCACCAGCGAGACTAATTGCTAACTATTGCAGCTAAGATCCAGGCCACTGCTTCCTCCTTCAGACAGTTCAGGCAGATGTACAACTAGCATCTGGCTAACAATTCAGGCTGTCAGCATTCGGCAGATTTCATTCTGCCAAACAATTTGAGTTGCAAAGTAATATTATCTAAATTTTATTTAAAGTTTTACAGTATTGCATACAGAGTAACACAAGCATTTCTGGCATGTCAGGTATTAGTAACAGCACTCCTATAAGGTCAAGAATTAAGTACCTTTTCCCAGCATCAATATAGGCATAGACTGTTGAATATATATCTATAACTGTCAAACTTTGAGCACTGAAAATCATTGCAGCAGTCCTTAAAAATCATAGCGGGGTTTGAAAAAATGTGTATTTTCTTTGTTTTTAGAACAGAGCTTCAGGCACTAGAAATGAGATAGTTAGTGACAGGGATTGTTTGTATAAGCATTACTTTTTCATTAATGTGTTTATCCTTGAACAGGTCTAATTATGTGAAGAAAATAAAGCTAGGAGGATCAAGGTTAGATCTGAGAAAAAGTTATGACACCATGCCTAGATCATGGCAGTTGAAAACTATATCTGTAACACATATTTTCCTGCTGGTCAGAGAGAAAGAGACTGGTATGTGTTAAATATGTACACACACACTCACAAACACACACACACACACACACACACACACACACACACACACACACACACACACACTATATTTATGGTTTATGTGTGTGAATAAACATATACATATATATAAGTGTGTGCGTGTGTGTGTATACTGACCCAAAATAAATGTCACATAATCACTGACATAATTTCAATATTGCACAAATAAATACAAAAATACAGTAAAATCAGCACATAAAGCAGAAAGCCTATAATTTTATTCTGGCAACTTCCAGCATCCAAATTACAATTTAGTTTTTTTTTTGAATTGGGATAGATACAGTGAATAAATTAGACTGTACATGTTAACTAAAATTTTAGATGACAGAGAAGTTTTTTGGATAGTAGTATAAATATAGTTCGGCTTGTGCTACTTTGTTTTTGCTTGCCACTTTTTTATTGGTGTTTGATTGATAACATGACATTAACTTGCATTTGATGGTAGTGGGTGATATGCACACATTGATGAAGCTTTAGTAAAACCAGTTTGCGATCTTGTTTTCTGAGTGCTGACTTTTTCGTGTGTGTGTGTGTGTGTGTGTGTGTGTGTGTGTGTGTGTGTGTGTGTGTGTGTGTGTGTGTGTGTGTGTGTTCACATGACTGAAAACTCATTTGACTGAATTTCATTTGACCGAGACCACAATACCTAATTTTTAAAATACTAAAAACTGCAGCCAACAAAAAGGAGTTAGCTGAGGCTTCTTCATCTGTCTATCCACCGAATAAGGACTGTTAAGTGATGGACAGGTATGGGAAGCGTACATTCTCATCAGTGGCTTTTACACTCAGATCACTGAACTATTTGACCCATTTTACCAGACTTCAGAGGGATCTCCTAAAGGAACTAGGTAATACCCTCCAAGGTTCCACAGCTGGAGGGGTTTCAGACAAGGTGACTGCCCAGCTTGCTACCTTAAATTCAGTAATCAACTCCTGTATGCGGCTCATGTCTTATGCAGCCAATGGTGCAAGTAGGGCAGCTGGTACAGGAATTGCTCTTAGGAGGCATTCCTGGATGCGCCTTTGTGAGTTCGCTGAACCTTTCAAGTCTTCCTTCACTAACGCCCCTTTTGATGGTCATACTTGTTCAGGGCCAAAAGTTAAAGAGACTCTGACCAGGAGCGAACAAGAAGGCAAAACTCTGCCATGGGATTATGTTATCCCAAAGGCCAGAAGGGCGGGAAAATGTGATTCCGTATATCCCAAAGAGCTTCGCACATGATGAATCTTGCCCCAGAGGCAGAGGGGGAAATAACAATGGAAGACGCCGACCTCGCAGCAGAGGGGGTCTGCAAAATCAGGGAGACAGAGATACATTCTCTGGCAGACCCATCAACGCTCCTGAAAGGATGTCCGTCTGTCCACCTCTGGAGGCAGTCAGGGGCAGACTATCACTGTACCCAAAAGCCTGGCTAAACATCACTCAAGACAAATGGGTACAGTCAGTAATATCCAGGGGATACAACATACCCTTCCTTCTCCACCCCACCCCCACAAACAAGATCAGTCCCAGATATTCCACCCTGTCAAAGGGATCGAACAACCCTGGAGATTGCTAAGAAAAAGAGTCATCCAAGAAGTCCCCGCAGACCAAATCTGATCCGGAAATTACTCAAGGTTCTTTTTAGTTCCAAAGAAAACAGGGGACTGGAGACCCATCTTGGATCTCAGCAGGCTGAACAAGTCTGTAAAAAATCAAAGTTCCGGATGGTGACACTGCAGTCTATACTCCCTTTCCTGGGACAAGAAAATTGGATGTGCTCAATCGATCTTCAGGATGCGTACTACCATAAAAAATGGACAGGCGATCAAGGAGACATCTACGCTTCTGACTGGGAGCCAGTCATTACCAATTCCGAGCTCTGCCCTTTGGTCTCACTACAGCCACCAGAGTGTTTACCAAATGCATGGCAGTAGTCACGGCTCACCTGAGGCATCTAGAATTCCAGGTGTTTCCATACTTAGACAATTGGCTCATGACCACCACCAAAGCAAGAAACACCACCATTCATCTATGCTCGGAACTGAGCATTACCATAAATTTCAAAAAATCTGTCTTGTTACCATCACAGCATATTACATTCATAGGAGCAGAGTTAAACACAGAAAACATGGTAGCAAAAGTGCCTAATGACAGGGTACAGACACTGTGCCATCAACTGTCCGTCTTACTCTTGAGAAAGAAAGTACAGGCAAAATTTGTTCTAAAGGTTATAGGCACCATGGCAGCTACTATAACTGTAGTACCTGTAGCATGTCTACATATGAGAGTCCTACACTGGCTACTCTTCACTCAGTGGTCGATGCAGGAGCTACCCATGTCCCACAAGATCTTTATAACAGATTCCTGTAAGAAAGACCTATGCTGGTGGCTTCAATCCATGCAGGTAACTCTGGACAGGCTATTCACTCTCCCTCAACCAGTAGCCTCAACCAGTAGCCACAGTGACCTCAGACACTTCCCAGATAGGGTGAGGGGGGCATCATCTGGGAAAGACCATCCAAGGAACTCAGCAGGAACATGACAACCACTTGCACATCAATGTCCTAGAGATGAGAGTGATGCTTCTGCATTACAGGCATTCCAGAACTCTCTTCCACTGGGGACGATTGCAATACAGACAGACAGTATGAGGGTAGTGTGGTATATCAACATACAAGGCAGAACCAGATTCTACCCCCTGTGTCAAGAGGTTCAAACAGTATGGCAGTGGGCAGTCTCTTCTCAATGTTTTCTGATTGCAGTGCATATTCCAGAGAAATCCAACGTGATAGCAGAGCAATTCTAATGCCTCAGGAGTGGTCCCTAAAACATGAAATTGCGAACCAGATTTTTCGCAAGTGGGGACAGCCTTGCTGTGACCTGTTTGCCACATCCATGAACAGCAAATGCATCAGCTACCTTTCCCCTAATCCCCCCTCCAGGGGAGTCACCAAGGGATGCACTCTTTCACGATTGGCCCCCGGGACTCCTTTATGCCTTTCTTCCATTTCCATTACTCCTCATAGTTCTACAGAAAGCCAAATCATTGAGTTGCAGGTTAATACTCATTGCTCCATACCAGCCTCATCAGATCTGGTTTCGTTTCCTATGACCCCATCTCTGAGAAGAGCCGTGGATTCTGGACCCGGTACCAGATCTTCTGACTCATCAGTCAGGAATGCTCCATCCGTCTATCTAAACCCTCAAACTGACAGTTTGGCTGCTCCACTTCCAATCTTAGCCAGACTTCCAGACATATCCCCTGCAGTGAGACACATTCTAATTTCATCTCATAAGACAACAACTAGAAAGCTTTATGCTAGCAAATGGAAAAGGTTTTCTTGTTGGGCTTCTAAGAATCTCATAGACCCCTTCACAGCCCTCGTAAGTACAATTTTAGATTTCTTAACAAATTTTTAATGAAGGAGCAGCAGCAGCTACCATATGAGTACAATTAGCTGCCATATCTAACTATCAACATAGGAGACATGGGATCAAAAATAATGTCTCACAGATTGTGTAAAGCTTTCCTGAGAGGTACATTTTTACTAAGGCCTCCAATAAGGGAACCACCACCTCCTTGGGACCTCAATTTGGTACTATCTACTCTGATTCGCCCACCATATGAACCAGCTTCCTCTTGCCAACTAAAATTTCTAACCTGGAAAACAGCCTTTCTGGTAGCCATTACTTCAGCTAGGAGGGTTTCAGGACTTTAGGTTCTGTCCATACACCCTCCCTATTTAGTTTTTCACAAAGACAGTCTCACTTAGAACAAATCCTTTATTCCTTCCCAAAGTACGTTCTGAGACCAGCTTAAATCAACCCATTGACCTGCCTGCTTTTTTTTCCAAACTATGGCAACAAGGCAGAATATATGCTACACCAACTGGATGTCCACAGGCAGTTACGCTTCTACTTACATAGAATAAAGGAATTAAGAAAATCTGACCAGTTATTTGTCTCCTTCTCAGATAACAGGAAAGGTGCATCATTATCAAAAGTTACCTTGTCAAAATGGCTTACTGACACTATTACCAATGCATATAATTCTCAACATGTAATTTTGCTAGGGACGCTGTCCCAACCAGCAAGAATGAAGGCGAGATAGGACAACATAACATTAAGAAGTTATGTACTCACCATAATGTTCCATGTTTGTTGTCCATAATCTTGCCTTCATTCTTGCGTCCCACCATCCTTCCCCCAACCTTCACTTCTGGAGGATCGATAGGAAATTTTTATTGGTTGTGAAGTGTGTTCTCTGCTTCCCTTCATGCCTCTTGAGACATAGGCTAATAACTGTATATGGTTTTGTATATGATTTCAAATGTGTTACTATTTTGCAAACAAGATCTGGGTTATCTTCCCTAAGCATGATGGGATAGGGTATAGTCTCCAGCTAGTGAAAGCTCTCAAGCTTTAGTAATAGGCCGATTCGGAACTGATGCTCAGTTCCGAACCCAACCAGCAAGAATGAAGAGATTATGGACAACAAACATGGAAAATTATGGTGAGTACATAACTTCTTATTTTCTTGAGTTGTTCACTTTTCTTTTATTTCTAATAGGCTTAACATGAAGGAATACAGAAAAACGTTGCTTTTGCTAAATCTACATCTTCTAGTCTATTCTTCTGATCTTACACTTATGAAGAAGAAATTATTGCATTTTGTGTTTATGTAAGCTATTCTATACACATATGACTCATCCCCCAACAAATACAGGTCACAATGTTTTGTTAATTTTGCCCTGCTACTTCCCAGCTTTTATTCAAATAGTATAATATAAATCATAAATTAATTTATTTACTTTTTAAAGATTCTTTCTTCGCATGCTTTTATTAGTCGTCAGCTAATACTTTGAAAGCATTTATTTCACCATACTCACTATGAATTACTATGTCTATGCTTTTACACCTTACATTTAGAAAGATATTTTTCTTGACTTACTTTTTGCACCCAGAAAAAAAATCAGTCCCATTTGGTTAAAATAACTTTATTCTACATGCTATACATTCCTGTATTTATTTATTTACTGTATTTGATTACTGGGAAAGTTCAAATGGGCAATCCTTTTCAGAGGAGGCCTGGGAAGAAAAGCTCCAACTAACATACATTATACAGACATAGCAAACAAAGGGAGAACATACAATGTACAGAGTTGCATTCGCATTGCAATCTGTAGTATACAATGTTTCATTCTCATTGTTTTATACCTCTAGTAGTGATGGATGTTTGCGTGCAGACTTCACTCAGATTCATGAAAGGAAAAACAATATAATTAACATTCATGAAAATATAACAATAGAATAGAATTTACATATACTATACAAGGTTACATTCATGTTGCAATATGCAGTTAGATTCTCATTACAGCAATTAGCAGTGGTGGATATCTTTGTGCAGGTGTCACTTTTAGTTTCATGAAAGTAGCTATGTAAAGAATATTCTGCTAATAATGTTAATAATACACTTGTTTTGGAAATAATTAATTTACACTTGTTTTGACAGAGAATGATTTGGCAACATATTTTGGTCCAGGGGTAGGGCAGTAGAATTAGCATAATGGTTAAGGCCTTCATCTCATCTCATTGACACAAGATACTTGGCTTGATTCTGACTACTGGCTACTGGTCAGACTCAAAATAGCACTTCTGGGCAGTCAAGCTAATATGAACTTATTAACCAAAAGAAAAAAAAGAGAGGAAACATGGGAGATATTAGTTATAGTAATGAGATGTAAGGCACGGGAGGAGCAGTTTACCTAGACAAATACAGGAGAGCAGCAAGGTTTATTTATTTATTTTTTTGTGATTTAAACAATTTTAGATTGTGCAGTAGTATTAACCAATTTAACATAAAATATAGTTAGAAAATGAACATTTATTTTATAGTAATTTATTTCCTTCATTTGTCATCTTCACAAACAACCACATACATTTTGATTCGTGTATTTCAATTTCTTCACCATTTAGAAACAAACAGCACATAGAGGGATTAATAATTCATAGTCTTTCCACTATTTAAAAAGAAAATTTTTTTATTAGTCTTATTTATAGTTCCCTCTTTCTCACTGTACCACCCTTTGGTTCAAATCCCATCTCTTCCTGACTGGAACAAAACAAGATTCATTTTTTTTTTCCATCCTCCAACTAGTTTGGTGAACACATAGAGAGATTAATACTTTCCCGTACTCCCATGACTCACTAAATTCAATTATGTGTAACTCTTCTTTCCATTTCTCATATTCTGACCATAGTGGTATATGGTTTGAAGTTATGCTGTCCTGATTGCGGGGTCAGTTGCTGGGGTTCTTTGTGCCACTCAAGCAATTTCCCTTTGGAAAAAGGGAAATGGTTTCACTGGCACAGTCTCTGTTGTTATATGTTTTTGATCCTTCAAAAGTGTTCTGAAAACTCTTGATGTAACAGTTTGAATCTCTTATCAGCCTCTGAACAACTCATTGTCTCTAGGAAATGAACTCTTTTTTTTCCCACAAACATTCCCACATCATGAGTTTTCAGCACCTTTTCCCTTTGTCAAGTATTTGCCAGAATAAACTCCTTCTGCAGGTATGACAACATTTCTAACCAAAAGTGGTCTATGTTGCTTACTGGATGCTGAATTTGTATCATATGTATGTATAATCTGGTCTAGGACTATTCGCTGAAAGCACATTTCACTGTGCACAATTCACTGAAAGCTCAATCACTGAAAACACAATTCACTGAAACACATTTCACGACCCTGGTGTTAGAATATATAGTAAGGGAGGATGTGGGGGGCAACGCCCCACCTATTTTAAATATTTTGAACTATACACATGAATACTTGCAATTTCAATAAATTACTCTTTTCTAAACTTAATATATATCCAAACTACACCCCCCTACTATATATTCTAACTCCAGGGTCGCACTACAGTGGGGAAAAGGCCATATATAACTTTCAGTGAAATGTGTTTCAGTGAATTGTGCTTTCAGTGATTTGTGCATAGTCATTTGAGTTTCAGTGAAATGTGCTTTAAGTGAATAACCCTAGACCTGTATAATCATATATATATATATATATATATATATATATATATATATATATATGCATGTATATGTATATATATATATATATATATATATATATATATGTATATATATGTATGTGTGTGTGTGTGTGTGCCCTTTTAACTACCAAATCCTCCTGTGTAACACTAGCCCAGTTACTTATTTTGCCTTCATAAAGATAATACATTATACTGTCTCTGACTTCTCTGGTTTATCAAAAACCTCTGTTTTTCTTTTTGTGCTATACCTTCTTGGTCTACTATTTTGTGAAACATTTCTTTATTTGATGTCTCAATCTCTTGTCATTTTCTGCTTCAATTCTATTTCTGACTTACTCAAATATAACAATTACTAGATCGGTTCTTTGACACTGCTTATATTTTTGACCATTTTATTTGTTCTTTTTATATTCACCTACACTCCCACTTATGTTAAACTATTCTGAGTGGATTTGGTCTATGTTTTCTTTTAGTTTACTGGCAGCCATCTCCTGCATTGCTGTTACAAATGTAGATGCTTCCTGGTGATCAACCATAAGGTTCTTCTCAACCACAGCTTTTCATTCTTCTTTATTGGTATTGTCAAGTAGCTCAGCTGATTAATCAGTATAGCTGAGTGACTGCAGGTTCAAAACCCACAATGGCATTTGGGGGGCAGGGTTGGCATAATGGTTAAGGTCCTCACATCAGAGATACAAGGTACAAAGTTTGATTCTAACCTCTGGTTATTGGCTAGGCTTGTAATATATGTCAGACTGGTACCCAAGTATTTACTCATGAATTTTACCTATGAACCTTTTCTTACTTTCCCTAGATTCTTTCTTTGCTAACATTCAGCAGTATATCCTTTAGCCAGTAACCGAATTTCACCCAAGTGCATAACATTTACCAGCCAGCTCCATGGCTCAGATGGATAAAGCCCTGACTATACCACAAATGATCTGAGTTCAGATAGTAGCTTAGGCACCTGTAGGAGCTATCCAAGGAAGATGGAAGTGAGTGGATGATGCCTGCTTGCCCATCTTGGTGAAAGAGGTGGCTATTGCTTACCAAAAGGAAAACAGTGTGGGAACATTAGGTGTTACCTGTTAGGGTTTAAGTCTGCTGTACCAACACTCTGGAATCATAGATAAACTTACTAAGTTGGGCATAAATCCCTACATCACTCAATGGATTGCCAATTGGTTTACTGACAGAACCCAGACTTTAAAAGTAGCCGACTCCAAATCCAGCTCCAGACAAGTGACAAGTGGAATACCTCAGGGTTCAGTCCTGGGACTGCTCTTGTTTGGCATCTACTTCTCTGAAGTACAGGCCAATACTAAGGAACTCTGGCTAACAAAGTTCGTAGATGACTGCAAACTGGGAGCCATTATTGAATCCCCAAATTATGTGGATATTCTACAAAAGGGCCTTACAGAAACAGATGCTTGGTGCCAGAGCCATGGGCTCAAGCTTAATGCCAAGAAATGTATAGTTATCCCCTTTGGGAAAAACCATGTACCCATGAATTACAACATAGGTGGCAGTACACTAAACACCAAAAGTGTGATGTGAGACTTAGGGACAAAGGTGGACAGTGGTCTCACCTTCGATAAACACATTGCCATAGTCAGGAAATCCTTCTATGTGGCACACCTCATCACTAAGGGCTTTTCATCCAGAAAAAAGGAGGTCATTGTCCCACTGCACTCATCCCCCATTAGACCCATTATAGAGTACAATGCCTCATTTGGTATGTACCTCACAAGACATCTGCAACAGCTGGAAAGACTGCAGAAATACCTCACTAAAAGTATCACAGGCCTAAAGCAGATGCCCTATGCTGACCGTCTAAAAAAAAACTCCAGCTTTACTCTGTGGCATATCGTCTACACAGAGGTGATCTCTGCTTAACATACAAGGCCATGTCATACCCTGAGCTGTTGGACATGCTCCACTTAAAGTAATCTCAATCCCTCAGAGCCACACACTCTAGGGATCTAAACCTTGTCATCACAATGAACAAAACATGCTGGAGAGATAGGCTCCTGACCCAGAGACTCTCCATACTCTGGAATAGACTGCCCATACATGTCAAGCAGAGCACCTCCTTGGCCATCTTCAAAAGGAACCTTGACGATTGGGTGGGAGATAGGAAATTCAACCAGGGATCATGTCAGTCGCCCTGCTAGACAGGGGTCCAGGGAAGTAAATATTGTGGGAAGAAATATCCAGGGAATTGTTATGGCTAGGCTTGTATAGGCCCTAGGGCCGATAGCCTAGTACCAACCTATGAACTTGCAGTGCATCTCAAATGGGTAGCTGAGGGGAGCTCTGAGTGTGGAGGCATGGCACCCCTGAGGGAAGCTCTGAGTGTGGAGTTATGACTCCCATGAGGGGAGCTCTGAATGTGGAGGCATGCCTCCCCTTTGGGAAGCTCTGAGTGTGGAGGCATGCCTCCCCTTTGGGAAGCTCTGAGTGTGGGGGCATGCCTCCCCTGAGGGGAGCTCTGAGTGTGGAGGCATGCCTCCCCTGAGGGGAGCTCTGAGTGTGGAGGCATGCCTCCCCTGAGGGGAGCTCTACGTGTGCAGAAATGCTTGCCCTGATGAGGCAGCAGAAGCAGAGCATGGAAGAGCCACCAGTGGATGAGAGGGTGGGGCACCCCCAGAACTAGTGAGCTAGTCTGCCTCCAACCAGGTAACTTTTCCTGGGGAATGGATAACCAATTGTGATTCTCAGGAATGAAGGAGTCTTAGATCTCTTGTGTAGCCTGGGAATACTCATCTCCTGTACCCTAAAAATGAATGGAATGGGTGGCTGCCAGTAGTGCAGGCACTGGACAAGGTCCTGTGGGAACATCATAAAGTTTGTAACATTTACTAGCTTTTAACAGCTTCTCTCATTTCAAATTAGAAGAGCTGTCATTAATATGCTTCTTATTCAACTGCCATCTTGGAAGTCCAGGTAGAAATGTTTGAGGAATTACATGCCCATCGGCCTAAGTGCCTTGGTAGGGAGACTCTTGGAAAGAGTCCTAAAGGAAAGGACACTTGCACTGCTAAGGACAACAGCTGAGACTGACTCATGGTAGAAGGAACAAAGTTCCACTTGTTCCATTTTTATTACTAAACTGCTTGAGGACATTACAGGGCAGTACTCGCTTATATGGTATTCATAGATTTCACCATGACTTTGAATTGGTTTAACAGAGTTAACTCCTAGGAAGACTTTAGGGGTTACACATAGAATCAAGACCGAGGGAATGGATTATTCCATACTCAAACTGTAGAACAAATAGTGTTTTGGTGAGAGGGGTGATGTCACTACTAAATAAGATGACATGTAGAGTACCAGTTGGGTTGTTGCAGGGCCTAATATTCCTGAAAGTGCTGATTTCAGATTCATCTGAGGGAGGGCACAATATGATTCACCTCTTCACATCTGACACAAAAATGGGTCCAGTAGTGAAGGTTGGATAGGAAGAGTCTAAAGAAAGATTTGGAAAGGTTTCTGAGTTGAAAGAAATATAGTTGCTGTGGTTCATTGAAGCAGATGTGAGATATTTTACTTGGTCCATAATAATCCTGGTGTCAAGTTATCAGCTATGATGGGTAGAACTAATGGCAACAAAATGAAAAGAATCTTGATTTGATTTTTCACACCTAGTGTATGGGACGGAGCTGGAGTAGAAGTGTTCTTATTGGTGTGAAGAAAGAGAGAAGTTAGGACCCAAGAATGGAGGTCAAACTAGTTACCATAAGGAAGGCTGAGACATAAACAAATGAGTCGCCCCTCAAAGTGCTCAGGTACCACAGCATTGAACTGGTAGTTACCCTGATGAAAAGCCCCTGCATAAAACTTGCTAATGCAGCATTACCTGAGAACTAGAAGACAACAGGAGTGGTACTCTTACTCTTCTGAGGAACTAAACTTCTGTTAGCCTAAGCGTAGTGGTATTGAAACTCATGAAGAGACTTCTGAAGGAGTTAGTGTGCATCAGGAAATAGAATGCTGAACTATCTCCTTTGTATGGTAGACTCGGAAAGGAAGTAAATAATGTTTTCACTGTGACAGGATATGGCTACGTCAGATGAATTTTACCTGAATAATTCATGCAGTTCTGTAGAACACACAAGGAGATGAACATCAGATCCTGCAAGGAGACCAGAAGAGAGCTGCCAAATAGATGTATGCGATGGAGCAATATGGTCGGACCAGAGACCAGGGGAAATGGAACCCTCTTCCGTACAAACCAGAAGAGACAGACAGGAGGGAGTGGTGTGGAGTACATATGATATGTATGCACAAGTTTATATAAAACTGTAAGGACAGTGGGAGGATGAGGCAGAAGTAATAGATTGCACAGGTCAGCTTTTCCCTTAATTTATACAATTTCCTCTTCCTAGCAAATCCTGTGACCTCTTATAATGCTTATCACAATGAGTGGTAGAAATACACTACCACAGAGATATTCAAAAACGCAGTGGAAAGGAAAGAGAGGTATGAGAGTGACATAGAATATTAAATGCAATTAAAGGTCAGATTAATTAATCTAACAACCTTCTGCTGTCAAAAGAGTCTTGTATACCTATAGGACTTGTATGGGGTATGGGAACTCACCTACACACACACACATCACATGAGGCACAGGATTGTCTGAACACTAGTTGAATGATTTTTTACTTCTGAATTCAGAACTCCCATAATCCTTCACTCTTAGCTGATCTCCAACTGCTTTTCATCTGACATTTCTTTTCAAATTACCCAGAACTGATCTTATTTGTATAACTAATCATAAATATGTTTCTATTGTATGCTTTTATTTGCATTTGTTGTTCTGTGTTGCTGAATGTTCAGTGTACACCATTTCATTTTGTGCTGTGCATTGGTTCTGCTATGTATACCACAAAATGTAATCTAACCAGAACTACTAACATATAAAAAGATTGCCACATGCTACTAATTCCTGTAAGCAAAAGAAGGCATTACTAGTGTTGCATGTATGCAACTAATAATAAAGCATGTTGAAGAGAGCAAAGCTGCATCCTGATTTGAATCTGAACCGCTCATCTCCTATCTTACTTTATATGCAAGAATGTAATGCCTTGGTTCATAATTCAGTAGAATGTATACAATATCACAAGGCTTTAGATAATTACAACATAAGAGAAAACAGACTTGATTTCAGAATAAAAAAAGAGTTTAGATGACATATTTTGTTAAATGCAAATTGTTCACCAGGTTTGAATGACATGTTAAATTTTAAGCCAGTTAAAAAAAAAAGCTGAATCATTACATTGTTTAATGCTTTTTAATTGACTGTGAAAGGCTGATATTGCATCATGTTTAGTCAAATGAAGCATTAAAACTGATATGTGTTACCATTGCCCCTATGCCTGAGATAGATTTGTGTAATAAATATGAAAATATGAAACTGGTTAGGGGATTAGAAGTCAGTGGCAGTCTTTTTACTGGTTACTCTTTTTTATTTAGGTATTTTTAAGATTTATATAACTTGAGTTTTTTTTTTCATATTGTATAAAGTACACCACTATATACTACACACTGTTATGGTGTCTTTTGCCTGTGCCATGGCTAAAATCATTCTTCGGACCAATTCATTCATCCAGTTAACAAATGTAAAATAAAAAAAATACTCATTGTCTCTGAATTTGTAGCTTTATTTCCTAAACTTGGTCACTATAAAAGCAGTTGATTAAAGCTGCCATAAATTCAGTTTTGATTGGGTAATACCAGATATTGTGCATACTGACAGAAGAGGACAGTCATGAAGTAAACGGTGTTAGTCTTACATTGTGACTTCATATATCTATAACCACTTGGACTAGCAATACTGTGGTGTGATCTGTGGACGCATAGTAATTTAATTTAGCAGTATTGCAGTGTGATTCCTTAGTGCAGGGCATAAACTGTATGAGGCTCAGGTACAATTAAATTTAAGGAGAATCCAGCCTGACTATTTTTTACATTATAGGTAAATTTGATGCCTAAGGGATTTAAGACGGGAACATGAAATAGTGGAAAAGGACACAGTAAAACAAGGTAAAGTTAAAAGTGTACATGAAAAAAAAACACATATTTGTTCTTAATTCAGAATAAAATTATATGGAAATTGTTGAGAAAATAGCTGTAGATTTCAGAAGTGAGAGAAGAAAATTATCAGATAAAAAATAACAGCATTCACGTGGTATATAATCTCAAAGAGAGCAGACGTGGGATGTGTATATGTGGGGTTTGGTTTTACTGGCGTGAATGTGTCCATAAAGACTTAAAAACAAAAAGTAAAATGCCATGGACATTCAGAAACCATATAGCTGAAACAATTGATGTCCTTTAAGGGGTAATTTGCATATATATATATATATATATATATATATATATATATATATATATATATATATATATATATATATATATATATATATATATATATATATATATACATATCTATATATATATATCTATATATATATATATATATATATATATATATATAGGAACACTATGAAAGCCTGAAACCACAGAATACCGATGCCCACAATACCGACGCCCAGAAGAACGAATCTTCAGAATCCTGACTGCAAATAATGGAGATTGCCGTATAGTGCGTAAAGGTAAGTTTGCCGTTTTCCCAAGTGTAGTGCGATCTCGGAGTAGGTATATTTAAGTTACAGGGTGTGTGGGGGGTGCAGGGGGGCTTGCCCCCCTGCATACATGTTGTTATTGTTGGTATTGGGGTTTTATTTTGTTGTTTTGTTGTTTTCAGTATTTTGTAGTTTCGTTCTTCTGGGCATCGGTATTTTTAGTGTTGGTATTGTGTGGTTTCGGGATTTAGTAGTGAATCCATATATATATATATATATATATATATATATACACACACACACACACACACACACACACACACACACACACACACCATGGGCCTTTATCACAGGAGATTTGAGGTATCACACAGTGAAAACTCTGGCTTGGATTTTTTTTCTGGTATTTTTTACTAATTTGTTTGCCGGTTTTATTTGGGAGGGGAGGGAGAAGAGGCAGATGGCTGTTTAACAGATAACTTTATGAATGGCATCTGTTCAAAATGTACTATGTTGTCATTAACCAACACCCTAGGTGTGTAGCACCAATGAGTAATTGCTTAATTGCTTGGCTATTCATTTGAAAACCCGTTTTTCTCACACTTATAAGTTCAGGGGTATACCTCTTGTTCCATTGTTATTAAGTCATGGTCCCAGCTGTGGGGTTGTAGCATTCTACACTTTAGAAACCGGATCATGTTGGGTCTTTACTTTGTTGCATGCTTATTAGTTTAGTTATCTTTTCTGCATTTTCCATGCTCTGCATGTTGTAAATGCCCCAACATATACTAGGCAAAGCTCTTTAATACTTGTCTGCTGCTAAGATTGCTAGCATTTTCACTTTACTGCTGTTGTCAGGTTAAAGCTAAAGCTTTAAAATATGCTTTAAATCATGCATCATTTCACTTACCAGTTTATCCAAAGTAGACAACTAATTATAAAATTTTATCGCTTGCATGTCAGGAGCTATACCTGCCCTAACTAAAATTAATTTCTTGATATTGTCACAGTCCATCCATTTAATCACTTCCTTTCATGTCCATGAACATTTTGGCACCTCTCATGTCAGGTGGGATGACAAAACCTTTGGCCACTCTGCTCATTTCAGTTCTCTGTGGTGATGTAGCACTCAAGTGTCATCAGACAGGACTCCAAAGCACACACCCCTAGTTTGTTTCTTCATAGCCTAATTGTTATCAGCTACCCTGGCCTGCAAAACTAGTTGTGACTCTAAAAGATTATGCAATAAGTCTTCCATTGTTGGTGTCACATAGAAACTATGACACACCACATTTATTGCACTGTATGGAATTAGCTCCCAGTATGGTTTACATTTTTTTATGAGAGATGTTGTGAGGAAATGAAAATTGCCATGTCCCAGGCCAGCTGTCTGCATTCTCCACCAGCTTAAGGCCAAAGAGGGACTGGAAGCAGAACAGATATAAAAATATAGGACTTTCGATTGCAACAATTGTGTCCATTCCATACAGCCCCTCCTGGTTACAGGCTGCCCCTTAAAACATAAAAAAGTACACTCCCAAGTTCAGCTTCCAGTTCTATAAACATATACTTTCACAAAAACACTAAACAGGATAGCCGCACTGTGCTGTCCCACTCCACACATCTAGGTCTTCCTTGACATCATCTTTCATTTAAGGAACTAACTTCCTAATTTACTACTTTAAGGCAATTCTTCCTTATATGCAACATTAGCTGGTAATTAAGAGCTTTTTATTTAGCTAACTGCTGAGAATATTGCACTGATCATATGTAAAGGAACATTTTTCAAGCTCAGCATCCTTTTCTGGACATGTGCTACACGTTTTCCAGTCATACTGATATATGACTATATAATGAATATCACTGATAAGATTTATTGATGGAAAATGCATTGTTGTTTCATCGACAATAAAAATTATTGAAAAAAAAAAGACATTTCACACTGCCAGAACTTAAATAAACTAACTCCAGGGTACACAGCACAACAATGGAAAAAGGGAATGTATTGGACTATGTTGCTGCTGACTTCTTGAAGTTCGACAGTGACATAATTTAAGCAACTTTAACACTTACAAAAATCATTACAAATCCAGCATACAATGAAACATTCTCCAGTAAAACCTGTGGCGCACACACACACACACACACACACACACACACACACACACACACACACACAAACTCTCACACACACAAGGGGTATCAAAATAGGGATGCTAACATGATGCAAGATCATGGTAAAGAATGGACTTGGGAGTATGCCCTTTCCTTCTTGTTGTGCAATCTCAGAGCTGGCATATACAAAGTTGTCAGGATGTGTGGCACAGCCCAGTTAACATGATGGGTGCAGAATTGCTTTCCCTAATGCAAAACAAAACCAATATGTGATGATGTGTTTCAGTATGTGTGTCTGTGTGTCTGTGTGTGTGTGTGTGTGTGTGTGTGTGTGTGTGTGTGTGTGTGTGTGTGTGTGTGTGTGTGTGTGTGTGAGTGTGTGTGTGTGTGTGTGCACACGTTTGTGTGATTTGGGGTGCAAGTGAGGCGTACAGATAAGAAAAAATGTATGTATTTCATTTTAATATGTTTTCATTACAAGATTGATTCCTGAGTGTTTTTCAGTACTTATCTGATGATTTACTTCCTGTCTAATATATGGTAAAGCGTAGAAAGTTCAGTTCTTTGTAGAAATTCTTTTATGGAATTTGGAATTCATACCTGATATGGAAAGTCATAAACAGAGAGTACAGTTGTGTAAGTTGAACTTACCATAAGAGTAGATGTTGGAATGATCACTGCTGCAGTAGCCAAGGATATAACAGCAGGCCAGCTTCCAAAGCCTCAGAGCACTTTTCATATACCCTGTCAAGCAGCTTGAGCAGAGATGACTAAAAGACAAATCTGGTGAAGTCCTTCACAGCTTTCCTGCCAGCAGAGAGCAGAAAGCTGATCCCTGAAAGGACAAAGAATAACAAAAAATAAATGTCCACATCCTGGCATAAGAAACTCACTAAAAAATAAGGGGGATAGGGGAGAGAGTGGCTACTACAGCAGTGATCATTTGAGCATCTACTAGAGGTAAGTTCAGCTTATACAACTGTACTATGCTCTTTATATTGATCTCTGCTGCAGTAGCCTCAGCTATATGGGTAGATTATCATAACTAACTATATTTGGGAGGTGGAAGGAGAGGGGTGCAGGAGTTCCTGGAGAATGACCCTAGCAAAGCATGATCTAGACCTAGAGAAGGAATGTAGTTTACAGTTCTTTGTAAAAGTATGTATAGAGAACCAGGTAGCGACTTCTAGAATACTTCTAAAATCCAGTCCTTTCCAAAAAGCCATAGATGAAGCCAAGGTCCTTGTAGAGTGGACCTTGACCCTGCCTGGAAAAGATTTGTCATAGTGAGTAAAGGTAATAGCCTTAGACAACCATTTGGAAATCGTCTGTTTTGGTACTGGTTGTCCCTTCTTACCTTCACAAGAAATGAACAATTGCTCTGATGATCTGAAAGATTTAGTTCTGTCAAGACAGTACCTGAGTTGTCTATGGACATCCAGGGTAGAGACTATCCTATCTCCCTATTTTTTATGTTCAGGAAAGAAAACAGCCAGATGGATAGTTTGACTTGAAGTAAAGACATAAACCACTTTAGGCATAAAAGAAGGATTAGTTCTCATAGAAACCTTGTCCTTGTGGAAAATAATGTAGGGTTGACTCAAAATAAAACATGCAACTCAGCTTTCTTGTAAAGAGGTCAGAGCAAGCAGTATAACTGTTTTTCATGTTAAAAAAACTCAAGTCAGCCAGACTAGCTGGTTGCAGTGGAGCAAGTGTTAGTTTCTCTAACACAAAATTAAGATCCAAAGGAGGGCCACCGGTTTACTTGGATGCATATTATGCAATACCTGTTTCAAGAACATTTTGATTTGTGACTGCCTTGAAGGAGGAGGATCCATCAGAAGACATGCTTAAATGGCTGATAAATGAACCTTGAGAGAATAAGAAAGGCCACAGAGTATTGACTCAAATGAATATTGCAAAACCAGAGAACAAATAGCCCTGAATGAGTGTTGATTATATTATTGGCACCAACTAGAAAACTTTTTATATCTGATAATATATGATATTCTAATAGCAGGGTTTCTTGACACCATTAGTACCTTTGTCCTCAGAAAACATCTGCCTAAAAGGAATTAAGACCCTATAATCCAGGCATTCAACTGAAAATGATTGATGTTGGGGTGTATCCCTGTTCTTGTGTGGGTAGATCCAATCTTTGAGGAAGTTTGTGGTAATTGCCCCTCTTTATTTCCAAAAAGAGGGAGAATCATGGTTGTCTGGGACAGAAGGGAGTCACCACAGTGATCTTGGGGGATTCCTTTTGAATCTTTAGAAGCAACCTGGATATTAGTGGAAAGGCATACAGGAACATTCTTGTATAAATAAAAGAAAAGGCATCTGTCTTCCAGGCCTTCTTACATGAAGTCCTGGAACAGAATTTTGCCAGTTGATTGTTCAGAGAGGAAGCAAAGAGGTTTACTTGAGGAACTTCCCACAGATGGATGAAATCTTTGAAGACCCGTGGATCTAGTTTTGATTTGTGAGGGTCTGCCTTGGTGCTGCTCACTTCTTCTGCTATATAGTTTTGCTGTGTTGGACTGTAGGGTGCCTGTAGCGTGAAATTTATTGTGATGCTATATCACAAGCCAACATGGCTAGTCTGCAAAGGGGGTACAAACCACCCCTTGCTTGTTTATCTATCACATTACTGTGATATTGTCTGTAACCACTTGAAGAGGTCCCAGGGACCAAAGATGGTTCAGAGAATTGAGTGTCTTCATCAAGGCAAACTTCTTTTTGGTATGTATGTTACTGCTTCTGTTCTTGGTATCCTACACCCCCTGCACTTTTGTCTCTCTTGAAACTGCTCCACAAGCAAAGTTTAAAGCATCTGTGGTGACTGATTACTTTGGAGCAGGGAGGGAGATGGATAGATCTTGATTTACAAATATCTGTTGTCTCCACCAAGTGATTTCTCTTCTGACAAATCACAGTACTATGATCTGAAAAAAATAAAGGGTATTGATGCTGAGACCAAAGAGATTTCATATACCACTGTATCTTTCTCGTCTGGAATCTTGCAAGGGAAACCATGAGAATTATAAATGCCACGAGACCCAAAACCCTGAGGTATTCCCTCTCAGTGACTGAAGTCTGAGTGAAAAACCTTAGAAACAGATCTAAATAAAGATCTACTTTTTCCAGTGCAGAAAAAGCTTTTTAACTGAGGCATTTAGATGATATCCCAGGAACACAGTTATGTGTGACGGAATGAAGAAAGTCTTTAGACTATTCTCTTGGAATCTCAGCTTGTGCAAGAGATCTCTCACCCAAGAGGGAGATTCCTGACATTTTGAAAAAGACTCTTCAAAAATAAGCAAGTTGTATAAATATGAAAAAATGTGGATATCCTGTAATGAGCTATAACTGGAGCTAGACACTTTCTGAACACTCTTGGTGCATAGCATAGTCCAAACCATAAGGCAGAGAACTGATAATGTGATCCAGACACACAAAGCCTTAAGAAACACCTGGTATCTGGATGAATAGGAATTAGATGATAAACATCTTTTATGTCTAGTGTTGCCAGGAAACTTGAAAGAGGAAGAAGAAGCAACAGGTTGTGAAGTGACATCATTTTGAATTTGGACACTGTCACAAACAGGTTTAGGAAAGATGGATCCAGAACTGGTCTGCAAGCATTTTCTTTCTTTGGGACTAGGAGCATCCTTGAATAAATCCCTTCCCCACCTGGGAAGGAGGAACAGGTTTTATCACTCATTAGGACAATGTGTGAGGAAGAACAGGTGGAAACAAAACAGTCTGATCTGCAGGATAAGGAATGGCCCCCTGTAAAGCAGTAATTTCCTCCTACTACTATCTGTAACCCTGATGAATGATCTTCTGAACCCATTTGTCTGAAACAATTTGTTGCCAAAGAGAAAAATGGAGATTCAGACTTTCTGGAATTAAAAAGAGGCCAGGGTGGGAAGTTGCAAGGCCTCTTGCATAGTTAATCAGACTTGTTGGATTGTCCTTCATTTTGGGAGGTTTGAGACTTCTATTTGGAACCTCCTTGCCACTTCTTAAATGTCTATTTACCTGAATTTTGTTGAAACTGTTTATTCTGTTATTTTTTTTCTTTTTTGCCAAAATTAAATCCCATGGGCAGTTTGTAAAAAGAGGGCTGAAAAATTAGAGATTCCATGGAACGACTTGCCCCTTTCATCACAGTTTTTGATCACCTCTGAGGCAGAGGGGCCAAACACTGAATCTCTATCCAAGGACAAATTTAAAATCTCATTTTAACATCATCTGGAAGGTTCTAAGAATGCAGCCAAGCAAACATCCTTAAAATTGTTCCAATAACCATAGCCCTTGAAGAAGTATCAAGAGAGTCCATATCCACATACTGCAAACAATGAGTAGTCACCTGTGCAGTAGAACATATTAAGTTATTTAAAGCATATTTTTCTTCACAAGAAGAAAGTGTAGATAAAACATTCTCCCTACTTTCATAACATGCCAGAATGAAACATATGAGCCCAACAATTAAAAATTTTGAAATTCAAAGTTGCAGAACTATACACTTTTTCCCATATCCATCTATAATTTTCCCATCCTTATTAGGATGACTAGGATCGGAGTTAAGTAAGTGCTTAGCAGCAGAGGAGTCAACTAAGGCTATAGCTGCTAGGTCATGGAAATTGCCAACCATCATTATAGGCTGCATCATTGTCTCCCAATAAAGCAACTTCAGTGTCTGGAATAAAGGCACTATTTACTGCTCACAACTTATCACGACATATATGTGACCCAGACAAATGGCCAAGTCTAAACAGTATTCTCCAGTTTTGCAATCCCAAAAGATCACTACACTCTTCTGACAAAATGTTGCTAACTGTAACTAAATCAATCAATACTGCTGGAGACATCCTATACTCATCTTCTCTTTCTAAATCCTGGAATTCTATACCTTTCTCCCATAAAATACTAGAAAACAACATGTGTTTCAAACAACACTTAAAGGATCACCTGAAAAACAATTGACTATGATTTTGCATCTCTCGTGGGATAACCTAAATGGTGCCTTTATCTCACCCTCTTTCCTGTGCATCTCATATAGCGTCTCTACTCACTAAATGGCTCAAATAATCTGTGATCTACTGCTCTTTGTACTTCAAAGAATATTGTACTCCTATTGTCAGCCTTATAATTAACATTTTTCTTCCATAAAGCTTTGTAACAAATTGCACTATATGTCAATCATAAAATCCACAAATCAGAAGTCACTCTCTTCCTTCACAGAGCAGAGTATTGCAGAAACTCTGTCATAAAGCCCTACAGCTACATGTTTACTGAGAATTTTGTCATTGTTTAATAGCCTGCGGTCACTACATCTGACCTTATTATTGAAGGAAGTCTGTCATAAGGCCCTACACCTACAAGTTTATGGAGAATTTTGTCAGTGTTTAATAGCCTGCAGTCACTATATCTGACCTTGATATTGCAGGAACTCTGTCATAAGGCCCTACACCTGCAAGTGTACTGAGAATTTTGTCATTGTTTCACGTAAGCATATTTATCATTTTATTTATTTATTTTACATTTGTTGACCGTGATAGTCCGACTGGATATATGTCCATTTTCAGCGGAGGCCCGGGGAGAAAAGCTCCACATACCAAAAAAGAGACAGTACATACATCACTATGTGATAAACTCAGGTAGACATGTTTAGAAAAAATATAGGCAAATAATACAGGCAGATATCAATATACACAATGTGCAGACTTACATCTGATTGGCAAAGATGTACCAGAAAACGTGAACATAGAATACAATCAGATCTCATAATTCACAATGCTTAGACATTCAAATGCTATGAGGCATAGACACTTGTCTAAACAGCAGGTTGGGTAGCAAGACATGTATTAGTGAAGTTGTTAGGTTTAGAACAAGAGCACAGCCAATGAGATGTGAGGTATTTTTGAGTTCTCTTTTAAATAGGGGTAGTGAGGTTTCCTTGGTAATGGTAGTAGGGAGTAGATTCCAGATTTTACTGGTTGAGTTGGCAAATATAGCATCGCCTGCAGAGTTGTTGGATCTTTGGGTCAGTATCATTAGTTTATCAGCTGAGCATAATGACCTGGGGGCACTATGAGGGGTGAGAATATTTTTGAGGGCAGGGGTGTTAGGATGGAGTATTTTATGAGCTAATATAAGCTGGTTGAACTGTAGAAGGGTAGGATACTCTAGCCATCCCAGTGCTTTGATGTTCTGGTAATGGTGGGTCCTAAAAGCCATGCCTGTAGTGAATCTGACTATATGATTGTAACATCCTGATAATTTGTTGAGATCAGTTTTGGATAGGTTGGTGAGTACAGGGGAGGCATACATAAGGGTAGAGAGGAGGTGTGATCTTGCAATAGCTACCCTAGCTAGGGGGGGTGAGGAAAGGTTTGGCTGTGTACATGGAGCCAAGTTTTTTGTTGATGGACTTAATAGTGTGATTGACGTGTTTATCAAATTTAAGGTTGTTGTCTATTATTGCACCTAGAAGCTTTGTATGGTCATCAGGGGAGGTAATGGTGTCATTGCTAGATTTGATGTTGAAGGAAGGAGGAGGAATTCTATGGTTAGGGGAGAAAAGTAGTAACTTGGTTTTGTTAGGATTTAGAAGCAGGCATCGATTAGCTAGCCATGTTTCTACCGTGCTGAAAGTGATCTGGGTGAGGGTTAGAAGTTGTGTAGGAGAGGAGGCGGAGCATATTAGCATTGAGTCATCTGCATATTGGATGCAGGTAGCTCCTGGGATGGTGGTGTGCAGATCACTGATAAAGATAGAGAAAAGAAAGGGACCTAGTATGGACCCTTGTGGGACACCTAGGGTTAGAGGAAGTTGGGATGACAGCTTGCTCTGCCATAAGACAGCCTGCTGTCTACCGTTTAGGTAGGAGTGAAACCATTGTATTGCATGTTGGTCTAAACCGATGATTTGTAGGGTATTGAGCAGTAGCTGATGGTTGACCATATCGAAATCTTTTGAGAGATCTAGGAAGAGTGCTGAAAACAGTTTGTTGTTACGATGAAGACTGATGACATTAGAGAAAGATAGAAGGGCCATGGTGGTACTGTGGAATGGCTTAAAAGCCGTGCTGAGAGATGGGGAGCTTTCTGTTTTGAAAAAGAAAGTACATAATGTGTTTTCTTATGCATCTTTCCATGATATTAGCTAGGGGTGAAAGAATGGCTATAGGTCTAAAGTTAGATAATTCTGTGGAACTTCCTCCTTTATGGAGAGGTATAACATGCAATATTTTCCATATCGCTGGGATGGATCCTTCTAAGATGGATCTGTTGATCAGAATAGAAATGGGAAGTGCTATGGCATCAGCTGCTTTTTGAAGATATTCAGCTGGGAGGTGTTCGGCAGCTAGTGTAGTAGGTTTTAGCTTTTTGAGTAAGGTCCGAATCAGGTTCGTAGGTACGGTTTGAAAGGTAAAGGTGGGTTGGGTGCTGGGTGGATCAGGGCTAGATGTGCCAGAGCTGGTGTTTGTGTCCGATGGAGTGAGATGGGTAGCTAGAGACTGGATAGTTTCAGTAAAGGAGTTGAAGCTGTTTGCAATTTCAACATGGGATTTATCAAGGGCAGCTGATGGGGTAGGAGTGGCGGAACGGCCTGGTTGGAGAAGATTGTTAATATCAGCCCAGAACATTTGAGGTTTTAGCTGATATTTTTGTTGTAGGAGGGTGTAGTGATTTATTTTTTGTCTAGAATGACATATTTGTTGGTCTGGTTCCTTAGCTGCCAGTATCTTACTTGGTCCATAGGGGCTTTGGTAACATGCCACCTGGCCCAGGCATTGTTTCTTAGCTTAATTTTGGTTTTTGTTTCTTTAGATAGTCACTGTGCAACCGTGGCTTTTACATGGATGGTACGGGTAGGAGCATGGTGGTTAAGGATAGCCAGAAATTTGGTATTGAAGTACTCAGCTGCTTCTTGTAATGGGAGTCATTTCAAGAATTCCAATTACATGCTTTGAGTTCTTTTTGGAAGTTGTCAAGGTTAAAGTTCCTGACGTTTCTTATAGTTTTGTAGGTGGGCTAGTTGGGAATGTCGGCTTTGAGCCTAATAATATAGGTAAGGCAGTGATCACATAGATCATTGGGTAATGTACCTGACTTGTACTTTTAGGGGTGGCTGTTAATAAGTATCCAATCGAGGATACTGTCTTTGACTCTATTTTTGCTAAATCTGGTGGGGGTGGCAATGATCTGAGTAAACCCGTGGAGGTTTAAATGGGTAGAGGGAATTTCACAGGAACAGGTGTTCCAGTCATTGTTAAAGTCCCCCAAGACAATGGTTTCCTGGGGATAGTTAGAAGCTAGTCAATGTAAGATATTTTCTAGAATATTATCATTCTTGCTTGGTGGAATATAAATGCAGACAATGTATCTGCATTTATTTTTGTTTATTTTTAGTTTGGTGATGAGAATTTCTAATTTGCCAAACTGGGGTGGCTGTTGGATGTCAATTGTTATTGTTAGGGTAGACTTGTATAGTGCAGCTACCCCGCCACCTTTCCTGGAGATCCGGTCCAGTCTAAGGATGTTGTATTGTGGGGGGGGGGGGTTATTTCATTATCTTTGGTTATTGGTTATTGGTTATTGGTTTTAGCCAGGTTTCTGTGAGGCAGAGGATATCAGGAGAGTGAACAGCTAAGAGTCCATGTAGGCTATGGATATTGTTTAGGCTTCTGATGTTGAGATGACAGACCAGAAATGAGTTTGGAAGTCTATCAATCTGGGTAGTACACGCTGGGTTGTTAGATGGTGTGCTTGAGTCCACTGTTGTGGATGGGCCAGGGTTGGGGTGGATGTCTCCATCCTTCTTAAGATTATTTGTTAAGTTGCTTATAAGTCTTAAAATTTTGTTTATGATTTTTTCGTAGCTTTTGGTTTTTAAGCTAATGTAGGAGTATTTAGTCGGGTGATGGTAACTAGGGGGCAAGGAATTAGGAAAGGGGGTGGTTTTGTGGTGGATAAACTTATTAAATGTTGGGTTGGTATCTGTTTGACACCATCAGGAAGAACCTTGCTGGGGATTAACTTTAATCAGTTAAATACATGCTACTCTGTGTTTGAAAATGTCTGCAAAATAGACAGTGCACTCTATGGACCTCTTATTAAATTGGCCACTATTATCTTTTGCTTGACCAGTAGATCATACTGCATATGCCAGTGTGTTAGTCTTAGAAAATGACAGACAACCTGTTTTATTTGCTTCTCTTTGTTAATTGCTTTTGTCTGGCTATAAACTGATTGACCCCAGTTATAAATTGACCTCCACACTTTGCAACTACTTTAATATTGCCCCACATTGTTTTTCCGAGTATAGGCTGATTAATTGCACTTCAGCTCAAACCAAAACAAAATTAAGTGCAAGAATCCTCTCCAAAAAACAAGTATGCATAATTCCATAATATACTAACACTTTCTAGGAAGAGAAATATACCCTAATTCTTGGCCCACCAGACACCAAGATAATTCTCTCCCACACACTTATGTAATCCAACAACAGCCAATCCCCAACCCTGGTGATCTAATTTTTGTTGCAATAAATGTTCAAAGGATAAGAAATAAATCTGCTGAACTACATGCCTGGATTACCCAACATAATCTTGATGTTCTCGCTGTAACTAAAACTTGGCTTTAACCCAGATGAAGTTTATATCCCCTGGCTATAATATCATCAGTAATGACCATATAAAGAGGAAAGTTGGTGGTATTGCTTTGGTATTTCCCAACATCTACCACATTTCCCCTTACAGCAAACCAATACCAAAATTCAGTTCATTAGAGCTTCGTATTGCATTCCTCAAAATAAACAACTATAAATGAATATGTATTACTGTCCTTTATGTCCCTCCTGACAACAGTACAGCTATACTGGAAGATATCCTACATTGGATATCCATAACGTTTCCACAAGAAAGAATTTTACTAGATGATGTGAATGTTAATTGGTTGAAAATAAACTCTAGCTCCCCTATATCTAACATAAACTTACATAATGTCACACAGCTAATTAATAGCTCCACACATTATAGGAAGACATCAAATTCGCTATTAGACTGGATCCTAGTATCAGACGGTAACAAATACACCACCACGATGCCTGACTCTGTCAGTGATCATCTCTTACTCTATATGACTAGATGTCTCCCACATCCAGTTAAGCAGCATATTTATAAAACAACACGTAACCTTTCCAAGTTTAACCCAGAAATGTTCATAACTACACTATCATCTATTAATTGGAACTTCCTAAAAATCCTCCCCTTAGAGGATGATGTAATTGAATTCAGTACAACTTTTCTTAATATCCTAAATAGCTTTGCATCACCTAGAAGGAAGAGACTGAAAACAAATGCAATTTGGCTATCCAAAAAGAGTAGAATGCTAATGCAGGATAGCGGAAAAATCATGGAAAGAATGGTAAAAATATAAAACACCTCAATATCTTGAAAACTTCAGAATGCTTCACAATCCTACTAAAAAACAAATAAATGAAGACAAAAAACTATACTGTAATAACTTTCAGAATAATAGTAAACACAACCCTAAAAAAGAATTTGGACATCCATTAAAGAAATCATACGTCCCAGCCAAAAAGTCAACCAAAACTCCTTTCCCAGTAACTTACCACTCGAAACTGCAATACAGTTCAAGTCTTATTTTATAGATAGTATAGCATCTCTAACAAAGGATTCCTTTACTTCTAATCCCAACCCTGCATAACAGCCACATATCACCACATCATATATAAAACTACTCTTAAACTTAAACTGTGCTGTTCTTCAGCTGATGACATTCCAAGCATGTAACTAAAAATAGCAGCCCGTTGCACTGCCTGTCCTATCTCAGTCCTTGTAAATAGATCAGTTCAGGAATCACATGTTCCCTCTGCACAAAGGAGGAATTTCAACAGACATTGCTAACTTTAAACCTATAGCAATCTTATCTCCCTTTGCAAAAATATTTGAAAAATGCATTCAAAAACAATTGCTAGGCTATCTCCTACAGGAAGAACACCAGTCCCCTACACAACATGGCTTCTGTCCATCCCATAGTGCTAGCACTGCTCTTCTAACCTATACTGATACTGTCAATAAAGCCAGAGATAATAGCAAACTAGTCTCTTCCTTATTTCCTGATTTGTCTAAAGCCTTCGACACTGTTTGCCACAGCAAACTTCTGCTTTAAATTGCCTCACTAGGTCTTTCTCAGCCCACCCTGCTGTGGTTCAAAACCTACTTGTCCAATAAGTATCAGTCAGCAAAATAGCACTCTACACTTCCTCCTTGCTTCACATTCACCACTGGTGTTCCACAAGGCTCTCTCCATGGTCTCCCCCTCTTTAACATTTTCACCAGCACTCTTTATAGTTCCACACAACAGGCCATGCTAAGACAATATGCATATGATTCCACTATCATTTGCACATATGATAACATGGTACACCTCCAAAGAATTACTCAGGAACTTTAACAGCCACTGAAACATGGCTCCGTAGGTCATAACTCATGGTCATCCCAAAAAGGCCAAACTGCTACTTTTTCCCCCCAAATCCCTCTCTCATGGAAAAACAAAATTTAAAGTCCTCTCTCTTGATAATACAACCTGAAGTCACTTCTCATAGTAAACTATTATGGAGAATAGTGACTGATAATTTGACATTTGACCTCCATATATAAAATTGCATAATAAAAACTCATCAAAAACTAGGGATGCTGTACAGAGCCAAAATGTTTCTCACTGACACAACTAAAATTACACTTGCCACTACGTATCTCCTTCACACACTTGTTTATGGAGCTCCCATCCTTACTAACCTCCAGGCTTCGTATAAACTAAAATTTAAACAATGCTGTAACAAAGTTGCTAAATTTGCAGCACATACCCCTTTCAGAACCCACCACTGTATAGCACTGAAAGCCTTAATTGGTTAAAATTGACACATCAACTAACATATATACAACTTCTTACCACCTATATTTCATGTTCGATTGGGAAAACTACTCAAGCCCAAACACCCTCGTCCAATGGTTCCTAGAATTTATAAATTCAAATGCTATGGAACAACTGGTCACCACTCCCACAAGAGGGGAAAACATATTGGATCTGGTCATCACCAACATGGGGTCTCTATGTTCCACACCAGAGGTATACCCCTCATTGGTAAGATCAGACCATAAACAAATCTCACTGGACATCCATATTCCGTCCCCACCCCTAGCCAAGGAAACCACAGTGAAGTACTTCTCAAAAGCAAACTTCACACTTCTCAAAACTGAGGTGGAATCCTTCAAAGCCCCTGGGCCAGTGGAAAATACGGCCCAAAATACAGAATCCTTTACAAAAGCATTCTATGGACACCTACAGGAATGCATGGAGCATGCTATCCCAAATAAAACAAAGACTCACTCCTCCAAAGGCAGGAGACCTGATGGTGGATCCCGGCCATAAATATGCTATACAACAGAAGGAGAAAGCTACTACGTGACAGAGCAAAATCCCAAAAAGGGAAGGCGTCACTGATCAGTACTAGCAAAAAACTACGATCCCTCATAAAATCATCTAAGGCCAGCTTCGAAAGAAAAATTGCACAAGACACTAAAGATAATCACAAGGCCTTCTTTAGTTATGTCAGAAACCTGGGAGGCAACTCCCAGATATGCTCTGAGTTAGTGCAAAATGACAAAAAATACACTGAACCCACAGACATTGCCAACTTCCTGGCAGAAAGGTTCAGTGCAAACTCCCCCCCCCCAAAGAGCAAATGTCTATCCCAACAGAGTGTAGCCTTCCTGAGATCACAGATGCACAGGTGAGAGCTGCCCTCTCCAAAGCAAAAAACACAGCATCAATGGGACCAGACGGTGTCCTGGGCTGCATCTTACACGAGCTCCAAGAAGAACTAAACCCTCATATAAAGTCACTGTTCAATCTCAGCCTTACTACAGGATATGTACCCAAGGAATGGCATACAGCAACAGTGGTCCCACTCCACAAAGGTGGTGCCACAACAGACCCCAGAAACTATCGCCCTATAAGCCTGACTAGCCTGGTCTGCAAAGCTATGGAGCGTATCATCATGGAAATCATAAACAAAGATATTGGGAACCTCCAGACACTGGATCCTACCCAATTCGGCTTCGTTAAGGGCAAATCTTGCCTCCTGAACCTGGTCGACTTCTTTGAAACAGTTACCAAAGCCATAGATGAAGGGAAGGTAGTCCACACAGCCTACCTGGACCTCGCAAAAGCCTTTGACACAATACCCCACTCTGGCATCATAAATAAGCTCACCAGCTTAAATATCAACCCCTATGTCACAAGATGGGTTGCAAACTGGCTCAGGGATAGAACCCACATGATCAGAATAGCAGGTGCCATGTCAGACTCTAAACCAGTTACAAGTGGTGTCCCACAAGGCTCAGTCCTGGGACCTCTCTTGTTCGGTATATATTTCTCCGAGGTACAGGCTAACACTGGTGGACTATGGCTGACCAAGTTCGCAGATGACTGCAAACTGGGTGCCGTAATCGACTCTCCGGCTGACACAAGCATCCTCCAAAAGGGTCTCACAGAGACAGATAACTGGTGCCAGAGCCATGGCCTAAAGCTAAATGCTAAAAAGTGCATAGTCATCCCCTTTGGAAAAAAAAAAGTGCCCAAAATTACCACATAGGTGGTAATCCATTAAGTACAGAAGAAGTAATTAGGGACTTGGGGACCCAAGTAGATAGCAATCTCTCCTTTGACAATCACATTGACAAAGTGGTTAGAAAGTCCTTCTATATAGCCTACCTTATCACAAAAGGGTTCACATCTAGATCAAGAGAGGTCATTGTGCCCCTCTACTCATCACTTATCAGGCCCATAATTGAGTACAATGCCCCATTTGGGATGCACCTTACCCGACACCTGCAGCAACTGGAAAGACCCCAAAAGTATCTCACCAAGAGGATCAAGGGGCTCAAACAGATGCCCTATGCAGTTCGGCTAAAGAAACTCCAGCTCTACTCAGTTGCGTACCGCCTACTCAGAGGCGATCTGTGTCTGACTTATAAAGCCATGTCCAACCCAGAATTAATGGACATGCTTCACCTCAGGAAATCCAAATCCCTTAAAGCTACATGCTCCAGGGACTTGAACCGCAGCACAGAAATAAATAGGACATGCTGGAGGGACAGATTCATATCCCAGAGGCTCCCCTCACTCTGGAACAAAATCCCAATCCATGTTAGGCAGAGCCCCTCACTGACCCTCTTCAAGAGAAATCTTGACGAGTGGATGGGAGATCATAAGTTTACCCCGGGATCTCTTCTGTGTCCCTGCTTGACAGAGGTACAGTAAACTAACCTTAAAAGGGCTACCTTCTGTGACCTACTATACAGAGGCACAGTCAACTAATCTAAAAGGGTGGCAAAAGCCAAACACACTCTGGCTAGGCTTATAAATGCCCTAGGGCAGATAGCCTAGTATCAGCCTATGAACCTATGTTCTTGTCCTCAAATGTAACACTGGTATGACATTTTTATTCCTCTGTGTACTATTTCCATAACAGATGTAAAAATCTTTTATCTAAATATTAAGAACCAACAAGCGGACTCAGGTAAGGCTCCACACTCCAGCATTAAAATTCACATTTTATTCACTGTATAAACTGCACAAGCTCTTTCACAAACTGCTTCATCCTGTGCTTAACAAACAAACATGAACACTTCCTTTTATATGCACATTAACATGTCACACGACTAACCCCATATTGATCACATGACTAAAAACTTTACTTTCAGATACCATATACCATTCAAAAAACATTATAACAATAAAACAAAATAAAATACATTTCAAAAGGCACTATAATATAAAAAGAATAGATGATAATAGTTATCTAAACAGAGGTCTGGACTTTAATTTTGGTCTCAGGAGGACGTGGCCATTTAATCTATGTCCTGCGTCTCCCCTTAATCTGACTATCCAGGTAGCTTCTAACTCCTCAGTTTGATTCTGAACATCACCTGCCCTTGCATTCAAATACACCCTAGCTATTGCCATAAATCTAAATGTATGTGTTGAATCTGTATTAATAACATGTTTTGGTAACGCACTCATTTTCTTCTTCTTCTTTATATGGTACAACTGCTCACAAATTCTATCTTTAAAACATCTATCCATTTTGCCAACATAAAACTTTCTACAGGTCAAACAATGAGCAAGGTAAACTATGTGCTCTGTTTCACATGTGGCACTGACCTTAAACATAAATACTTTCTTCTGATCAGATTGATCAAATTCAGAACTGGTGTCTGTTACCCCACAAAAGGAACAACTGCCGCATGGTAAAGTTCCTGTAGTGTTATGCTCTATAGGCCTTATCCTAGAGTAACAGAGACACCTCTTTAGAGACTCTTTGTGCCTAAAAAGGTACTTAGGTTCACTATCTATAACTGCGGCTATCTCTTGGTCAGTGGTCAGAATATTCCAGTGTCTGTGGATTATACCCATATATCTAGAGGCATCACTGGTATAGCATAATGATACTTTTAACCTATTTTCACTTTTTCGAGTGTCCTCCTTCTGCCTCGAGCTAAAAGCATTAGAATAATATGGTTTAGCTCTAGTGTATGTCATACTAACAATATCAGCTACATTGGTCTGGATCATAGTATCATTATAAACCCTCCCTGTGTCTGACGTATAAAGCCATGTCCAACCCAGAATTAATGGACATGCTTCACCTCAGGAAATCCAAATCCCTTAGAGACTTAGACTTAGGGACTTGAACCTCAGCACAGAAATAAATAGGACATGCTGGAGGGACAGATTCATATCTCAGAGGCTCCCCTCACTCTGGAACAAAATCCCAATCCATGTTAGGCAGAGCCCCTTAATTCTCCAGTGACCTTCTCAACTTGTTGCAAGAAATCTACTTCTCTTGCATTCAATCTTGATGCCCTAAAGATTTGGTTGTGTACCACATTTTTTAAGATATACAGTGGGTGCATACTGTCTTTCTGCAATAAATGGTTAACATGACAACTTTTTCTATATAACGTAGTATAGATTTCTGCTGTATCATCCTTCTTGATAGTTACATCTAAGAAATTAACCTCTCGATCAGAGTAGTTCGATGTAAACCTTAAAAACGCTGTGCTCTCATTAAGGTACTTCACAAATTCTAAAAAACTACTGACTCCGCCATGCCATGCAGTAAAGAGATCATCTACAAATCTCCTGAAAAACAAACATGTGCCCCATATGGTCCATTTAACAGATTTTCTAACTCCCAGGTTACCATGACTGCATCGGCGTAGCTATTGGCACACAAAGTGCCCATAGTTACACCATTACGTTGTCTAAAAACTGTCTCGCCAAATAGAAAGACATTATGCTCAAGCACTATACTCATTAAGTTACAAATCATGAGTGGTGAGTATATTGTTGACCTTTTCCTGAAGTCTATAATGATCTCTTTTCTTTTATTGACATTCAGATCAAGGTTGTTCTTAGCACACCAGTCAATCAATGAGTAGACCTTGCCTCTATAAGCTCTTTCATCCTGTCCTTTGATGAGGCCCACAACCATAGTGTTGTATTTTGCAGAACAGTCATAGGTGAGGCTGGTGAACAACAGAGGGCTTAGCACACAACCCTGAGGAACACAGGTGTTGAGTATTATGCATCCTGAGGTGTTGTTGCCCTCACATGTTTTATGCGGTCTTTTTGTCAAGAAATCGAGGATCCAGTTGCACATTAGCTTGCAAACTCCAAGATGTTCAAGCTTGTCAATAAGCTCTACTGGAACCACTATACTGAATGCCAAGCTGAATTCAATAAACAACAGCCTGACGTAGTTGTTTCTTCCCTCCAGATGATCAAGTGAGAGGAGGACTGCCATTGAACTAGCATCTGCAGTGTGAATCTGGTAGCCTGATAAGTTAACTGCAGAGAGTCAAAGGTGGATAGAAGGTTTGCTGACAGATGCCTTTTAACTATCATCTCAAAACATTTTATGACACTTGAAGTTAGAGAAACCGGTCTGTAGTCATTCAGGCAGGCTGGATTAGCTTTTTTGGGGAGAGGGACAAAATTCGTCACCTCGAAGCAAGAGGGAACTTTACTAAGAATAAGGGAGGTGTTGAAATTATCAGGTAGAACTGAGCATAGTTGGTCTGCACAGCCTTTGAGTACTTTGTCTAGTATTTTATCAGGACCAGCAGCCTTCCTGGGGTTCACTTTCTTAAGCTAAGATCTCACTTCTGACGTATCTGTGTGTAAGATATAGTCACTTAGAATACTTGTTCAGTGAATGGAGGACCACAATTGTGGTGACACTCCTACAGTAGTGGAACCTGTGTTCTGGAACAAACAAGGATATCAAGAATTGGAATTAGACCAACCACATTCTTCACAGCAGCATTCAAGTACATTTCTTCTTGAAAGGAGAATATGAAAACATTCCTAGCACTTGCCACTTGTGTTGTTTGAAAGGAGAATATGAAAACATTCTTTGTACTTGCCACTTGTGTTGTTTGAAAGGAGAATATGAACACATTCCTAGTACTTGCCACTTGTGTTGTTTGGAGGGAAAGGATAATTCAAGGGCTTGGTTGGTCCATTTTTTAAGCATCTGACTTGAATCTGATGACTGTATTTGGAAGAGTAGAGGTAACCTCTGATAACAACCATGTGTATGTGCAGCTAAGAAAAGTGCATTATAGCCACCAGGATGAAATGAGGCTTTTCCATCAGGTTGTCATAGCTCCCTTCTCTACCCTTCACAATGTTATAAAAAATCACTTTTATATGGGATTGTGGTCCAGTGGTGCAAGGATTAGAGATCCAGCTCACAGCTTTTGGTTCGGTTCCCAGCCAGGGACACCTTCTGTGTGGAATGTGTTTATTTTCTCTGTGTCCATGTGGGAGTTTGACATGTTCTGTGGTTTCCTACCACATCCCAGTGGCAAGTCAGTGGGTGAACTGGCAGTGTTCAGAATTTTACATAAGTATGTGTCTGTAGCTGTGATGGCCTGGCATACCAGCTATGATTAGCTCCATGCTTTATGCCCACTGCTTGTCAAACCTCCCAACTCCCATGTGTCACTAGCTGTGCCATGTGCTTACATAGGGTAATGTGGGTAATGAAATGCAGTAAATGAGTGGCTTTGGTTAGCTCAGGAGAATAGAAATTGTTTGAAGGCTATAATTCACTGATGCTTAATACTTGGCATGTAATGTTTTACGTTATCCCAGTCAGCAAGGAGGCTTGGTGTTAAGAGTAGGAGAAGAGAATGTTTTTAGAAGGCTATAATTCACCGAGGAATCACATACTTGGCATGTAAGTGTTTTATGCCACTATAGTTAGCAGAGGGACTTGTTGTAGTGCAAGTTACTGTTACCCTGAGCCAACTTGTTATGCATGGGAGCCCTTTGTATGGTATCTGCTCCAGAACTCTGTTCAACTTGGCCCTTGGGTAACAAAAGTTAAAAAGCTAAAACTAGTGCCATTTGATAGCAGAAACTTTTCACAGCTTTATTGCAAAATATGTTAGATATTGATCTTGTGATGGAAAGCTTGTATAGTACCTTGAAAAAACTGAACCTTTTTCTTTAAACTTTTGCATAGACAGCCGGGCTTACATGCAAATACTCTTTACACTTATTTTTAGTAACTGGTAGAGTTGTTGTACAGGGTGTTGTTATTGTCTGCAAGCAAATGCACTGTGATGGTGATTTAACTCTCCTAATTTTGTCACATCACAACAAGCCTGATATTCCCTTAGGACTTTCTGCTCCAAGTGTTTTTATATGTCACCTAATATGTTCATGCACATTTGTAATAACTAAAATACGTAGTATGAGATTTGCTGGGATTCGATCAAGTGCCCAGTATTCAGGTGTTCACTTTAAAGTAAAATAGAATTCTACAAAACACCAAACATACAGAAGAATGACACAGCATAGCTTTTAAATTAAAAAATGACATCTTTTTAGTCTGCATGACTAAATGCTCTTGCCTTGTGAGAGGTAGATCAGTTATGTTTAATTTACTGATACCTAGACATTCAGAATGGGAATTAAATATAATTAAGTTGTCCTCTTACACTTCAAATAATGAACAGCTTTTGATGCTTGATAAAGGATCTTTTCTGTTCTACTAATTGTTCCAAATAGTTTTGAGCTGATCCTTGATATTAAAGTGCTTTCCTGAAAGCTTAATTTGAGGGTTGCTGCAATATGTGTATGTGGGTAGAATGATTCAGGTTATGTACGAGATGATTGGCATTTACATGTGTTTGTTTTCCATTTGTGACTTCCCTCTGCTTTCATTTGTCAGCAAATGATGTGGGATTTAAATTTCTTCTGCAAATGCCACTAATTTTATTTTTCTCCCACCTAGCTAAACCACAGTGTGTGTAGTGTATTAACACATACAATATCAATACTTTCTATTCTTGTATATTATTCTCTTGGTTGTTCCTGCTTTTCTCATCATTGTGAACTGGATATTATTGCTAATTCATATCTCATAAAGATTATTCCTTAGATAGACTAACAAACTTGTTTTCCTTTTTCTGGATTTAGCTCACTACACCTCCCCACACGTCTTTTGTTTTGAGATTTATTGTCTCATGAAATATCACAGCAGTCTTTCTGAGTGTTATCTTCTCTGCTAAATGAACACTAACTCTAATATAATATGCCAAACTTTGATTTTTATAGCATGTCATGACCCTTTTCTACAGTTTCAGTCTTTCTCTATCTCTCTCACGCACACGCACACATGCACTACATGTCTCTGAGGTGTCGTATGAGCTCCATTTTTTTCATACTAGCATTTTTCAAGATTTCTTTTTTAACCAATTGGAAATAAATGATGTCCTTACTTGTCTAGACTCAAGTGGATATTTAAGTACTGTGCATAACATCAATAACTTAATAACTCCAGACGAAGGGCTCCTGCCAGCTCAAAAACTTGAGTAATTGTAAAACCTGTGCTGGTCCAATAAAAGGTATTACATCATGTCTGTGTTCTACTGTCTTTGATTTTGTTTTGTCCGTTTGAATGAGATTTCAGAAAACTGATATTCGCTACTAATTTATAACAAGTTTTGTGGAGAAACACAATATAGAAGGCAAACACAGACCCATGCATGTAGATCTTGCTGTCTGGAAATTCCACTTATTAGGATTAAAAGACTTTGATCAATTGCAGAGCATAGTAGGTTTATAACAGGATATTATGACCCACATAAAGTAAGCAAGTTCAATTAAACACTACTGAATAAACCTGCAGAAAATGCAATGTATTCATTATATTAGCAAATATGATCTAAGAATCAGTCTGTTTTTATCTGATGGATGGCACTAGCTGTAACAGCGACACTTGGGCTTGTTAAGTACTGGCTGTGGGACATTCTACATCTACAGTTGTCAGCTGAACAAACAGAATATTATATATTTATATATATATATATATATATATATATATATATATATATATATATATATATATATATATATAAAAACTACAGTACATCATAAGTGGGATGGTTCTGCTATGAAATGATGACTTCCTGAATGCTAAGAAGCTGAAAGGACAAAAAAAGCAATAAACTCAAAGGGGATTAAAAATCCATTGTCATCATTTTTTTGCAGAGAAAAACCCTTGCACCCCCCTCTGAACTTATATATACTAACTCTACTGCCACACCGACTCAAAGAAGGGAGTAATCTCCTAAAACATGTGAATTGTTGCTAGTGCGCACTCAGTTGCACCAATAATGATTTATTGTGGAAACACCATTAAGCATTATGCCCTACGTCT
Organism: Protopterus annectens; assembly: GCF_019279795.1. Lineage (NCBI taxonomy): Eukaryota > Metazoa > Chordata > Ceratodontiformes > Protopteridae > Protopterus > Protopterus annectens. The sequence continues at coordinate 894,184,041 of NC_056734.1, forward strand.
TTTTTTTTTTTTTTTTTCTGCGTGTTGCTGACGAACGAAAAGTTTCACCTGAAGCATTTATAGGGTAGTGCGGTGGTACAGCAGACTGATGAATGCAGAGCTATCTGGCCTCCTTCTCAAACATGAATACTAATAGCAACAAGTTCAGTGGTGCAACAGAAATCAAAAGGCTCTAGATTAGTAATAGAAGAGCAGGGTAGCTTAACAACTTACAATTAAAAAAATAAATAAATAAGTCAGCAACATCACAAAAGTTCCTGGCCTACACTGACCAGCAGAAAAAAAGACAGTTTTACTTGGCTACTAAAAGATCCATGTCAGTTTACTGAGACCCATTTATTCAAAAAGCAAGATTATCATTTGTAAAGTGATCAACTTGCTTTCAAGATGCCTTTTTTTCCTCTGGGGTGCGAAGCCCCATATACCCCAGACTTGATATAATTAACACGCTAGGATTGCTGTACTTCAGGGGAAGAGGAAACCTCTAACTGCATTAACCTTGTTCTCAGGCATTATGTTTTAGTGAAGAGCTTTTATTTGACACTTAGCCATCAAGCAACAGTAGTAATATACCATTACAAGAAGAGAGAGAGACACACACACACATTTTTTTCCAGAGTAATATAGGCATTGTTATGCCAAAGAAGACTAGAGCTATATGTTGCTGGTTAGATGCTGGATGCTGTAGTCCTGGCCTCTGATTCAATTGATTGTGTAGCTCAGGATTCCGTACAGTATCACAGTGTTGTTGTTGTATCTTTCGGCTTTTCCCGGTTAGGGGTCGCCACAGTGGAACTCCTGTCCGCTAATGATTGGCAGTAGATTTTTACATGCCGAGTTGCCAGCCCTGACGCACAACCTTCAAGGAAGGTACACCCATTCACCCATATCTCCAGACAGAAGACACTCTAGCTGAGAATCGAACGGGACAATGTCTTACTGTGAGGCGACAGCGCTACCGCAGCACCACCACCGCAGTCTAAGGATTGTATTTCAGCATTTTCAAAGTCAATCTTCAGCTTCTGAACTTTCAGTAATGCCAGCACAAGGAATGATTGATATGCACCAGGAATTTGAGCCCTAAGCTAAGAAGACTGAAAACTTAAGTTATATACATTACGTATTACTAAACATATTATTAATAAGATTAAAAAATAATTAAAATAATAGAAGCTGATACTTTTTAGATCTGTTATACTATGTTATTTTTTTTTTGAATGGCTTAAATAACCTGCAAGAAAGCTGGATGAAGCAATTCTAACAACTTTTGGAATCCTCTTCAGCAAACAGCCCTTCCTTCTGATTAGTCTGGGGCTGTGCTTCCTGTATTTCTTCATATTACATAAGTGGCTGTCAAAAAGAACAAACTGCATGCCACAAGACATCTACAACAATTGGAAAGGCCGCAGAAATACATCACAAAGAGGATTACCGGCCTCAAACAGATGCCCTACGCAGACCATCTAAAAAAACTCCAGCTTTACTCCATCGCATATTGCCTACTCAGCGGTGATCTCTGCCTAACATACAAAGCTATGTCAAACCCAGAGCTGTTGGACATGCTCCACTTAAAGAAATCCCAATCCCTCCGAGCTACATGCTCTAGGGGCCTAAACCTTGTCATCACAATAAACAGAACATGCCAGAGGGATAGATTCCTGTTCCAGAGACTTCCCATACTCTGGAATAAACTACCTATCTATATCAAACAAAGCTCCTCATTAGCACTCTTCAAGAAAAATCTTGATGATTGGATGGGAAATAGGCAATTCACCCTGGGGATCACCTCTGTGGCTCTGCTCGACAGTGGCACAGGAAAATCATTTTCTTGGATGGCAAAAGCCAAGGTACGTTTTTGGCTGGGCTTGTATAGGCCCCAGGGCCGATAGCCTAGTACCTACCTATGAACCTACTGCGACAAACCTTTCAAATGTCCAGAATTTCTCAAAATGTGCAGATTTTTTTTTCATAATTTTGTTGTTTCGTCATAAAATTTTTCACCAATCCTTGAGGATGGAAGTCTATGAATAATGACAGGCATTTGAGTTTCAGACTTTATAACCTTCAGAAAATGAATGCTAGTGGAAAACCTTTTATTCTAGCAACTTTCTAAATCTATAAGAGCAATTTTTTTAAAAGTCTTCCCCTGATTTTAGGTTTCTGCTCACCCATTATTTTTGGCTTTATCTATAATTTGTGTGCTTAGTGGTTGAGCGATATGATTTGAATTAGCTGGGTGGATGATATGTAAAGGCTGGCCTTTATCCAAGCCATAATTACTATGCTATAAAACTTATCTGGATGTTGTTTAGCCAGTCAGTATGTGGCTCATCAAAGCACATTTAGCTGAGCAAAGACTGGATGTCCAATAATTAATATTTTATTTATGTATTTATTTTTTATTTAAATTGATTTTACACAAAAAGGGCAGAGTTTGTCACATTTCAGTGCAGGGAACAGTGGCTATAATAATAGCTAAATGTCCAGAACTTGTGATTCCCTGCTGACAATGATTAATTAGTTTATACTTAATTAGGTGAAAAGGTGACCAGGGGCATAGCCAGAATATTTAAAGGTTTTACTGTATCTTCCAAAATGATCAGTGCGCTAGTGATTGAGTTGCCAGTGGGTGAAGCTGATCTTGTTGGTCACAGCTGGATGAGTACAAACAGACTACTGGTGTTTGTCATTGCCATTACTGTTTCTTTTTCAGTCTTCTCTTTGGAGTTGTGCAGAGACTTGGCATACATGGAATTTGCCTGCTTACACGTTTGGAGATTACTAATAATGGCCTCAAGTAATGCAAGGTTTACTGGCTGATAATGGTTGAATCTTGCCCTGAAACTAATTTTTGACTGGCACAGAATGTATACCATTCTCGTACTAAAAGACCTCAGAGACATACCTCTCAACCTCTCAGTGCAAAAAATCCTGACAAAACCAAAAACAATGGGGGAGGAGGACAAAGGCAGAAACACAGAGGCAGATTTTAAATATTGTATCTAAAAACTTCAAAATTTGCTACAATAATATGTTTTGCATTATTGCATATTTTCTGTATGGTATGTGTGAAACTCAAATGTCTGTCATTATTTAGTATTTTTTAATGACTTTAGTCCTCAATGACTTGGCAGAAAACCAAAACTGTATGAGGAACAGACCAAAAAATATGAGGCATAAATATGGACATTCTATGAAAACCTGGACAGGTTGAGAGGTATGCTCAGAGATGATGAGGAAAGTATTTAGCAGACTGATGACCTGTCAAGGATGGAGACTAATTTCTTAGTCATAATGTGGTGGACAGTCTACCTCCATTAAGTTGCAAATGAAATATGTGACCGGTCAAATAACTGACTCACAATGTCGGAAACTGCACTTTCGACTGCTGAAAACAGCAAAAGTGCAACACAACAAATTCAGCTATCCGGAAATGTCGAAAGTGTTCAAAACACCCAACATTACCGGATATCTCCAAACACCGTTATGAGCGGAGGCAAGCCCCCCTGCACCCCCCACACCCCCTGCTAATTTAATATACTAACTCCAAGATCGCACTACAGTGAAGGAAAGGGTAAATGTCTCGATCCCCACTGTAGTGCGATCTGCACCCTGAATGCTGAATTGAAATGAGCGAATGCAAACTGGCATTCACTCATTTGAATTCACAAATATGTGATTCAACATTCCTAAATCTTGCTGTTGTACTTTCGCACTTTAGTGCGTCATACAATAGACTCCCTACCTAATGAAGGTAAACCATGGTGGACACCTGCATCAACTGTGACCATACTCTTACCCTACAAATATCTACATTACTGCTTATTACATGTATTTCCTTATAATAAATGAGTATAGCTGTACATTCAGTATCTCCTCTTGGTTTTGAATATTGAGTGTGTATATCCCTTTCTATGCCATTTATCCATCCATCATAACTGTAAAGTGATTTTATACCTCTTATGAGGTATACTGTCATTTTTACCTATTCCAGATGCATCTTGATATTAATCTGTTTTGCAGATTATCTTCTCCCATTTTTATGCTCTGTAAATCTTCCTGTTTATCTGGGAGGGTCTATATTACATGAACGAACGATCAAAATACTCGACACACTTTGATCGCTCAATCATGTCATTGAAACCTAAAAACATTGAAAAATACAAAATAGAAAGATTTTCTTTGTCCCACACCTAACATACAACACACACATACAACCAATTCATACAAACCCGTACACACTCACATCACTCAAACACCTACACAAACACACATACTTTTAAAACAAAATGGGGGCCACCTCCCCCCAACTAAATATACCAACTCTGAGATCACTGTATATTGGGGAAAGGGCAATTTCCCGGTAACCGCAAAACAACTTCTGACACAAGCGATTACCAGGAAATTGCCCTTTCCCCAATGTACAGCGATCTCGGAGTTGGTATATTAAATAAAGCTGCCTCTTATGAAGCCATTCCAAACAGTGTAGTGTGTTTATGTCATATGCTACACTCACTAGGAAGGCAGAGAAAAACCTTTCGAAACTCCAAATTTCAACATTTGGAGTGTCCGATTACATGAACGTTCGATCAAAGTATGTCGAGTATCTTGTACTCAATATTTTCATCGCTCGTTCATGTAATATAGACCCATCTAGGAGACTTACTTTAATTTCTGAATTCACCAAGTGTATCAGATAGAGCAAATGTTCCTGCAGCTACAAATAATTCTCTCTTTTACTGTTACCTCTTCTTATACCTTATTGAAATAAATCCTACTACAGCCCACAGACTATATATTCATTTTCTTCTTTGTTTCTGGGATAACTTGGGTCAAGACAGCTGAGATTTCACTATCATGTTATGAGAAATATCTATCTTCACTTCTAGGTAAGACTACAGCAAGTAAGCATCGTTTAGTCAGTTCTACAAAGAACAACTCTATTCTTTTCCTCGTTTACCTCATTAAAGAATTTCTCTCTGTAATAACACTTTATTTAATTAAATTCTCATAAAGTTTTGCACTACCTTTTAATTCATGTTTTCCATCACAGGTGGCAGTAGGCAGCCAGTATCCCCATATTGTTTTTGCATCAGAAATTTTGTTTTGTCTCATAACATATTTGGGTTTCTAGTCCAGACTGACTTTCAAAAAGCTGATGAAAGCTTGCTAGACCAGGCTTGTGAAGTGCTAACTCTTTGTCACAGATGACTGTGGAAGTTATCCATACAAACAAGAGTTAATTTCATAACATAGCTATACACTGTCACAGATTGTCAAGGAAATTACTACTAATTTGCAGTCAGATGGAATAACAAAAACCTGTAATTTACCTATGTCGTAAGAAATATTTAGACATAATATGACAAAGATTTGTGTGGATAACAGATAACACAAATGGATGCGATGATGATACTTTGCAATTGCCCAGAAAGATGGGGAGACTCAAAGTCAAGAGACTGGTATTTAATAATTGCCTCTGTAGCTGGTGTCGTTCTAGGATGATCTATTATGTGTCAACTTGCAATGAAATGGCTGATAGGCTTTTCTGCTTTTACAGGGATGGTCTGCACCTCTCTTTTCAGGGCTTTCACTTTCTGGTTAAGCCTTTGCTGCCCTCACAGTGCATTTTTTTAGGCAGAGTTCATCTGATGGACATTCCAACTTAATATATTCCTATTTGGAATACATTAATGTGGCGCTACTCAGTGACAGAATAATGAGGTTCTTCTGGAATTTTAACACATTCATGTATGTGTATTTACAGAGACATGGTTTCAGAGCAATGAAAACACCCACTGTATTCCTGTTTTAGCATGTATCACTTCTTCAGACATACTAGCAATTGTGGAGCAGTATGACCATTTGTCAAGGATATCAACACCTCATGACAGATTCCAGTAAGTTGGAAGAATGACCACACACAAAACAACTAGTAACCACTAGAAGCGGGGTGGTGAACAAGCATTCAGTCTAATCTGCCATAAAAGTTCCCTGTACTCAAGCTTATATATTATCTTTGGACAAAAACGTTTAACCTTATTTATTAAACTCGCTTTGGAAGTTTTTAACTTGGAACTGGGTTGCATTTTTTTTGCATTATTACCATTGGATGATCGTGCTTAGGTCTGATCCCGCTTCTTGTGCCTACCTCATGACAAATTCTTAGGGCACCACATTTGAGATCCTACATGTCAAAATACCCGTTAGAATACTAATCACAAATTCATAGCTAGTTTCAGAACATCCTATATGTCCACTTTTTTCATGATACTTATCTTAGCATATTAGCTGAAATCTCCACTAATCACAAAGTATATCTGCTGGGGGAATTTAACTATCCATTAACAAACTGGTTGACCTGCGCTGCCCATGGTCTGCATGCCCAGTGCTTCCTTTACATTATAAATGGTAGCTCTCTTTCACAAATAGTTAACCATATACTGGGGGGCCAAATATCCTTGTTCTAGTCCTCACAAAAATGACCACTTCCCCATGTAATTACCCCTCTGTTTAGAGACTTCTCTAATACAAACCGTCTTCAGCTACTTGATGACGTAAGTAAATTCATCTGAAATCCTTCTTCAGTGAATTCCATTGCTAAAGCTCTACTTCCTCTTAAATAGTTGTTTCAGATAGGCAGCCCTTATCTGTGCAAAATGCATTGAAACTTTAAAACCAAACCCCTATGGTAGAATACCCATGTAAGTAAATTATATAACAAGAGAAACAATGTTTATAATAGATCTCAATCTACTTATCAGAAGAGCACAGTTACACAAACTAGAAAGACTAAGGGAATCTTTAAGAAGCTCAAAGCTGAGTATGGACTTAAGATAGTAACTAAAAACAAAAACACAGCCAATCTTCTATGTCAGGTAGTTAAGAAGTTACACTCAACAATGTTCAGAGCTAGTCTGCAATACTACTGTGTAGTCTAACCCAAAGGAAACTACTGATATCCTAGCTGACAAATTTAGTACGGATTTTACTCCACCCGCAGTTATAACACTTCTACAATCCTAGCCGCCTCCTTTAGTGACTTCACTGCCAAACATGGCCTATATTAACCTTGCCTAACCTCTTTAATCTTTCCTCTCCACTAGCTACATTCCTGTAGGTTGAAAAACAGCCATTGTAATGCCAGTAGAAAAGTGGGGCCCAGCTATGGACATTGGTAACTACAGACCTGTCATTTCCACTAGCCTTATATTAAAGCTGTGGGGTGTATTTTCTGAGACATAATTAATCTGGACATTGAAACTCTTTTAATACCAGACCAAAGGAAGTCCTGTCTCTTTAACCTAATTAATTTGTTTGAACAAGTAAATGAAGCAATGAAAGCACTTGTGCAGTACATACAGCATATCTAGACCTGGTCATGACCTTTGACACTATTCCCCATGCAGGCTTTATTGACAGACTTGTAAAGCTGACTATAAATCCTTTTGTTGTGTAGTGGATATCTAACTGGTTGTCTGTCAGAACCTGTGTAGTTAGAGTCACAGGTGCCACTTTTGAAAGCAAAATAGTTAAAGTTGTGTGCCATATGGCTCATTCTTGGGCCCCTCTCTTATTTGTTATCTGTTTCTCAGACCTTCAGACCAGCACTCTTGGACTGTGGTTACTTAAAGTTGGCAGACAACTGTGATATTATTTGATCTACTGACCGCATACCTCTCAACCTCTTAGAGCAAAACATCTGGACAAAGCCTAAAATGATGGGGGGACAAATAGGGACAGATTTTAAATATTGCCCTTACAAACTTAAAAAATTGATAGAATAGTAGGTTTTGCATTAACATGAATTTTCTGAAAGATGTGGAGTCTTAAACTCAAAGATTATTATTTAATCCTCAGTTATTTGCCAGAAAGGTACAGATTTTAGGAGGAACACACCAAAAATATGAAGCTAAAATCTGGACATTCTGTGAAAATCTTTACAGTTGAGAGGTATTAGACTATGTCAGGAATTGGTGCAAGGATAATGGTCCGAATTTAAATGTGGAAACATGTAGCATTTCCTATACCATACAGGTGACACACTTTTCTAATAAGGCATTGTTGTAAAGGGTATAAGCACTCTTGTGTATAATTTCTTATTGTTTGACCATCATGTCTCTGCAATAGTTTGGAAAGCATTCCATCTCGTCCATGTAATTTGCAAAGGCATTTCCAGATCCAAAGATGCCTTAATTCTCCTTTACTCATATGTAATCAGATCCACTATTAAATATAACAGATCTTTTGGCACATGTTTGCCTAAACATATTACTCAGCATACGGGACCTCAGACATTCATAACTAATAAGATAAATGGCCTCAAAATATTAGTTTTCAGGATAGTGCAGCAGCCCTCTCTCTGTACTCATCTTCTAATAGACTCCTCTGTGGAAATCTCTGTCAAGCCTTTCTAGCCAAGAAAGATCAAACACTCTTTAACCTTCTATTCCTTTGTAGAACAAATGGTAACACAAATATTCAGTTAAAAGAACTAAACCTTCGTTAACAGATAAGTGTGACAAATTTCCATAATAGATTTATATCCCAACATATCCCTCCTTTGAGATGCAAACTTCCACTACATGTCAAGTAAAGCAGCATCAACTGCCTTCAAGATGCACCTAGATATTGGATTGTCAGCCTCAAATTTCCCCAAGTTATATTGTCTTGTTAGCCTCAAATTTCCCCAAGTTATATTGTCTTGTTAGCCTCAAATTTCCCCAAGTTATATTGTCTTGTTCTCCTTAAGACTTGAGGGAAATATTGAATAGGGGTTTGTGGCTAGGCTTGTAATGCTCTGCAGACTGACTGTTTAGTACTTAGCAGAGAACCTATGAATCTGTAAACATATTCCTGTCTCCATTGGCAGTTTATGAAGTCAGTGGTTCATAGCACTGCCATTGTAAATAAATGCAGAGAAAAGTAAAAGAAATTAAAGTTTCTGGACAATGCCATATTGCAAAAATACAAAGTACAATGTGCAAAAAAAAAAAAAAAAAGAATACAACACAAAAGCAATTTCATTATGGCAGCCCCTTCAGACCATTTTGGGGTATAACAGCTTCTACAGTGATAGTAATAACCATCTAGTAGGAATCAGAGGAATTAGTACTGCTAAACATTTACAGCATATCCGCTGAGCATGTACTGAAATAGGATGGTAAGTGGGGAAATTGCAATTATTAAAATGAGGGCTGTGCTGCCATTTGGGTTTAAAATCTGCTGTGTTTAGCAAATTGTGGAAGATTATAAGGGGGTCAATTCAGGTGGCTGCCTGGTTCTCATAGCTCCAGGGACTCATGACCAACCACCAAAATGATTTTATTTTAAGAAGATTTATGTTCAGCACTACTAGCTTTCATTTTTGTAAGATTATGTGATGGTCACATAATGAGATATCACTTAAGTGAAATGTATTTACTTTTAATTTTATTTTATTTAAAAAAATGTTAAATGACAGATGTGAGCATTTACCTCTGTAAGTTCATGCCTGCCATTTTCATAGAGTCAACATGGGCCTGTGATGTTGTTCTGTTTAAGTTGTTTTATTTATTCTTCAGTAAAGAAGTGTATGTGTATGTATGTATATATATATATATATATATATATATATATATATAAAACTAAAATTAACCGCACTCAAAAAAATTGAACGAAGAGAAGAAATTTTAACTAAGAAAAGAACTTCGTGACAATAAAAGCATTCAATAAAATAGTAAATAACACCAACAACTCTTGTAGAACTTTAGCGCTTTCGTCTTATTTATTATCAAGACTTCTTCAGAAAGACATGTTTCATAAGTATGAGCAACCATTTTCACTTCCTTTATATACATTAGTTCTAGCAGGCCATTTAAATTAACAACAGTTCCTTTCCAATAGAAAAGTGTGAACAAGCAGGGTGCTGTGTGCATTTTCATTAACATTACAATTGCAGTTACATAAGGCAAATTGGTCAGACAGTAATAGCCTTGTGGTGCCGTGTGCAAAAAGGGATCGTGTGCAAAAAGGGATAGTGTGCAAAAAAGGGATTGTGTGCAAAAAGGGACTGTGTGCAAAAAAAAAAAAAAGGTTGGGGGGGGGACCAGGAAAGATGACAGTCATGCTGTGATGATTCTAATATAAACACGTAACTTATGAGTCTTTGCCTCCAAAGGTAAGTAAAGAAGGGAATGGAGGAAGGTGGAGGAGTCAGGTAGAGAGTCCTACTATGCTTTGGCATCGGTGTGTGTGTAGAGAAATGTGTGGGTATGCCACCTGATGGGGGAGTGGGAGGAATGCGGTGTGGACTTGAGGGGGGGCTGTTAGGGGGCCGCCCATGACAAGGAGCTTATGAATAACAGTGTCCCCCAGATGAATATATGTGTTTCCTCTCTCTCTCTCTTTTGACTCCCCCATACCCCCTGCACACATGCTCCCACTCTCTCTCTGACTTTTGACTCCCCCATACCCCCTACACACATGCTCCCAATCACCATGCTAGCCCCCCGCTGACCCCACCAACTATACCCCCTGGTCTCACATTTTCACGCAGCCATTCAAGGGGTGATACCATCCAAACCAGCCCACGGGTGGTACCATCTGCACTGACAGTCTTCTGGGGGACATTGTTATTCATAGGCTCCTTGTCATGGGCGGCCCCCTAACAGCCCCCCCTCAAGTCCACACTGCATTCCTCCCACTCCCCCATCAGGTGGCATACCCACACATTTCTCTACACACACACCGATGCCAAAGCATAGTAGGACTCTCTACCTGACTCCTCCACCTTCCTCCGTTCCCTTCTTTACTTACCTTTGGAGGCAAAGACTCATAAGTTACGTGTTTACATTAGAATCATCACAGCATGACTGTCATCTTTCCTGGTCCGTCCGTCCCCCAACCTTTTTTTTTTTTTTTTTTTTTTGCACACAGTCCCTTTTTGCACACAATCCCTTTTTTGCACACTATCCCTTTTTGCACACGATCCCTTTTTGCACACTATCCCTTTTAGTATGCACACGGCACCACAAGGCTATTACTGTCTGACCAATTTGCCTTATGTAACTGCAATTGTAATGTTAATGAAAATGCACACAGCACCCTGCTTGTTCACACTTTTCTATTGGAAAGGAACTGTTGTTAATTTAAATGGCCTGCTAGAACTAATGTATATAAAGGAAGTGAAAATGGTTGCTCATACTTATGAAACATGTCTTTCTGAAGAAGTCTTGATAATAAATAAGATGAAAGCGCTAAAGTTCTACAAGAGTTGTTGGTGTTATTTACTATTTTATTGAATGCTTTTATTGTCACGAAGTTCTTTTCTTAGTATATATATATATATATATATATATATATATATATATATATATATATATATATATATATAATATTTTACAGAAATAAATAAATAAATAATACTGATGCTTTCTAAATTGACATAACTTTCTGCCTGTTGCCTTCTCAAGATACATTGGGACAGCACTGAGCAGAAAGCCCTCAAATATTAAATAGTGTAATATTTGCAAGAACAGTAGTGGGTCGTGGTAACAGGAGGTAAATCATTTTTTGTTTGTTTTTGTTTTTAATGTTTGCAGGCAACCAGATACAGGTACTGTGACACTGAAGAATGTAGTCACTAAATAAGTGGGCCTGGTTGTGGATGAGAGCAGTTTAAAGTCTGAGTTTACAGGAATTGCATGCATTCCTGTGAAATAAGTTGGTGTATTTACTTTCTGAAGACTGTTCGTGTGAAACAAAGTTGAAACTTTCCCTGATTTCACTAGGAATGTCCCTGACTTTGCATTTGTTTCGTGCCTCATAAAATTTGTGGTATTCTATCAAATATTTGAGGATTACAGTTACTAAATAAGGGAGTGCCTGGGAATGTAAGTAATTTCCTCTCTTGTTGTTTGCTTCTTTTAAAGCCTGTCTTTACAGGACTTATAGATTTAAAGGTATGTACTAGGCTAGCTGCCCTTGTAGGGCATTTTACGTCTAGCCAATTTCCTTCATGATCATGCATGCTACTGCTAAAAAGTTATTCCGACAACTTTCTAAGTATATAAGAACACTATTTAAAGTCTGCCCCTGAGTCTGGGCCCTCATTATTTTTAGCATTGTTTCTGATTCCTGTGCTAAGAGCTTGACAGGTATTATTTTTTATTGCAATCAGATGAAATATATACAGCAAAATGACTGTAACTACTGCACGGGGGCAGAGGCTCCCTGTGGGTGAGAGTAATTTACTCTCTTGCTGTATGCTCAGTTTAAGTGGATGTACTTGGGCTGTATGTATTTGTGTGGAAAAAAGTTGAAATACATTACTGGGTCCATACTCACTTATTTATAAATTTATTTTACCAAAATCAGACATCTGATGGATACTCACAACAGTAAGGCTCTGATTGCTTAGTACTGGAGTTGTCTGTTGATTAGAATGGCTGACCCAGGCTGTCATGATCTAGTTAAACTCTCATTAGTTTGGCTTCATAGGACTAGTTTGTGCTTATGTAAAGCACATTTTAATACTTTACTGATACTATTTTTATTAGACATTTGAGGTATGCAAAGTCAAGAGGCTGCAATTAATGGTATGGACATTGATGGATTATAATGAAAACCATTTGAATGAATGCTCTTAAGTCAGCAAGGTAGTATCAAAAGAACATGTTTGTTTATGTGCAGTCCAACAGAAAAGTACGTGCCGAGTAATGGGGTCACATGGTTTGCCAACTGCCCAAGCCCTGAGTAACATTTAATTCAAAAGTGGTAGTGAACTGAAAAGCAGTGAATGTTTATGCTGGAAAGAAAAGCATACCATAATCAGTGAATATTTGTTGTTATAGTATGAGATGAAAGGTAAAGGGAATGGTTGTTAAAATGAATAACTTATTGTCTGTGAGTTAAATACTGTTCTGGCTTCGGGCAGAATGCTAGGATGAAGTGTACCATAGTCAGTGAGTGTATTTTGTAGCAGAATTGTAAGATAAAGAAAATTGTTTAAACTTATATCTGTTGACCTGTTTGCTGGGTTCGGTAATGAGATGGATCACAAGAGGTTACTAGGTGATCGATCTAAAGGTCATTTCAAGCCTAGCCATTTCATCTCAATGTAATACAATAGATACTCCAGTCAATATCCAGGATTGTATTTAGTAATGACTGCCCATGTCCAGGATGGTTGTGGGCACTATCCCCAGTAAGAATTTACTGTGCCGCCACTCGTCCAGGTTCCTTTTGAACAGTGTCATAGAGGTCCTCTGCCTCACATGAATTGGCATCCTATTCCAAAAATGCACGGTCGCTGTGAGACAAATCTGTCCCTCTAGCACATCCTATTTACGTGACTGGAATGGGTAGCTCTAGTCCCGTTTGATTTACTGATGTGCAGCAAATTTATTAGGTTTGGGTCGGAGATTGTGCTGTAAGCCAGGCATAAGTCTCCCCTAAGAAGTCTATACAGTACTGAGTATAGTGACAGGGACTTTAGTCAGTCTGTATAAGGCACATGCTGGAGTGCCTTGAACTTCTTAGGTAGAAACCTCTGAGGTCTCCACAATTGCTGCAGGTGCTTTGTACAGTACATGCTGAAAGGGACGTTATACTCAATTATGGGCCTTATTAATGACAAGTACAGAGGGGTTATAACCTCCTTTGCACTAGAAATGATCCTTTTGCTAATCAAGCGTGCTACACAGAAAGCCTTCCTTACTACAGTAGACAAATGGTGGTCAAAGTTAAGGTCATAATCTACTTGTGACCCAGATCTCTTGCCACTTCATATGTACATAGGGTATTGCTGTTAATTTGATAGTGTGAAGGGACATTGTTTTTACCAAAGGGAATGATGATGCAGTTCTTTGCATTTAGTTTGAGTAAAGACACCAGTTGTTGGGCTATGTAAGACTCTCCTGAAGTATACTGGCATAATTTGGGGATTCAATAATTGCATCCAGTTTGTAGTCGTCCACAAACTTGGCGAACCACAGCCCCTTATTTTTTTAGCCTGAACTTCTGAGAAGTATATACCAAACAGTAGGGGCCCATCACTGATTCCTATGGCACCTCGCTGGTGGTATGTGTACTAGCTAATGTGGAGTCACCCACTTTGATACTGTATGACTGGTTTGTGAGCCAGTTGGCAACCCATCTTACAACAAAGGGGTTTAAATTCAGTTTGCTAAGTTTATCAGTAATGCCGGAGTGTGGGATTGTGTCAGAGGCCTTTGCTAAGTCGAGGTATGCTGTGTGCACAGCTTTGCCCTCATCAGTGGCCCTTGTGACCTATGTCTTTATTTATGAGGTCCATGATAATACGTTCCATGGCTTTACAGATGAGGCTGGTCAAATGTATGGGTCTATAATTCCCTGGGTCTGTTGCTAAACCACCCTTGCGGAGGGGAATAACTATTGCTGTTCTCCATTCCACAAGAGCAAAGCCTGTGGATAGGCCGTGATTGAACAGGGTACTTAATGGTGATGCTAGTTCATGTTTTACTTTGTTTAGAAGACAGCCTGGGATGCCTTCTGGTCTCAAGGAGACTGTGGTTTTTTGCCTTAGACAAGGCTATAATGACCTGCTCTTTGGATATGTAGGGTGGGGGGGAGTTGGAGGCAAGGTTTGTGATACGTTTGGAGGGGATAAGAGAGTGAAATGTTCGCCAAATTTGTCCACTAGCAGGTTTGCTATCTCTGTGGGATCAGTGTATGTGATACCGTTAGTCACTAGTTCGGCACATGATTTGGTCCTACCTTTTAGGCTATGTACATAGCTGTAAAATACCTTATGGTTATCCTTGGCTGTGATTGCTAAGTTTTTCTCAAAATTACCCTTAGAGGATTTGACATGTCTTATTTGCCTGTTGAGGCTGAGTAGGATACTTTTCCATTGTTGGGGCCTTGCCTTAGTTTTCTTAGACAACAACATTTTGCATTTGTTGTAAAGTTTGTTGATGCTGGATGTTTACCAGGGCAGGTTTTTGATATTATACAGGTGTTCATAGATCCTATCTCAGAGTCTCCTTTTGGTTTTCCCCACATGAAAACTCGAGTAAGTTGAACATACTGCACAATAGACAATTTTTGTAGAATTACAATTGTATACATTTTTAAAGCTTAGTGATATATGTTAAGGGCCAGTTTGTTTGATCCGCTATTCTAGTGCACATCCATAAGCTCAGAAGAAGGCGGTCTTTAAGGGCCAGTTTGTTAGACCTGCAAGAATGGTGAGTGTGGACAAGGATTTTTTGGATGAATGCATTCTATCAAGAGAAATGTTCCTCCAATGTGGGTATCCCTTTAACTTTGTAAACCATATAATGATGGAAGTTTTTAACAAAAGGGAGAGAAAATTTTATATTCCGATCTTGGACGGTATTGATGCCCATGAATTTCAGGTGGCACCAAATATTAATCAAATTAATTATATGAATTCCTCTTTTACTACCTTTTCTGAGGCTTCCTATGATGCACTGGAAGTGCTTAAAAAACTGGATGATTTTTGCACACAAAAATGAGATCCAAGAGAAAATCAGGAAAATGCCAAAGGCTAAGTTTAAGGGGGGGGCAGTAATTTAAAAACTTTATTTGAGTGGAATCTTAAAGACACCAAGCATAATAAAGGGATGAAGAAGTGTGGTAGCTTCCCTTATTGTAAATTTATTTTGGTTGGTCAAATTTTCCAAGTAAGTGTTATATCACTAAGCCTTAAAAACTTATACAATTATAATTCTACAAAAGTAGTCTGTTGTGCAGTATGTTCAACTTGCTAGATTTTTTACGTGGGGAAAACCGAAAGGAGACTGAGATAGAATCTAGAAACACCTGTGTGATATAAGGAGACTTAAAGTACAGAATGCTTTAGCTAAACATATTATGGAGTTCCCCAATCATGCTGTTAACTTTTTTATTATTGACTCTCTTTCAAGTAATAGAGAGGAAGAACCTTGGACTTTATATTTGGAAAAGAAAGAACTTCTATACCAGTTAAAATTGAATGCATCTGTTTCTCCTGGGTCTTAATGAACACGTTTCAATAGCTTGTATTTTGAAACTTAAAGCCTTAGAAGTATGAGTATTCATTTAAGGCTACCATTTTTATGAATGAGCTTGGTAGTCGTGTGACCGCTGGCATAAGTTTAAAAGTGCTGTCTGATAATTTTATTTTATCTGAAGAAGTTCTCCATTGTAGAGGATAAAAGCACGTATCCATTATTTCTGTTTTAATGTAGTTCATATTATTAAAAAGAATTTTAACAATGTTTTACAAAGAATAATAAATCCTCATGATATGGTTCACGTGTTCGTT
Organism: Protopterus annectens; assembly: GCF_019279795.1. NCBI lineage: Eukaryota > Metazoa > Chordata > Ceratodontiformes > Protopteridae > Protopterus > Protopterus annectens. Next base: position 894,200,335 of record NC_056734.1, read on the forward strand.
TTGGAAGTTTGTGTTGTGTTTTCTCCTTTTTGGTTTCAGCTTTTTTTTTTTTACTTGGGGCTCTGTCTTTGATCCTGTCTGGAACAGTTGAGTATATACTCTTATACAAGTGATTTTACAGGGCTTTAGTGTAAGCATTGGTGTGGTTACCACTTCTACCTGGGGGCAGGGCTTGGAATGCATTTATACCTTCCCCTAGGAGGGTCTAGTTTGCTTTGGTGGGATAATTGAAATCCCTCATGACCGGAGTGTTTGGCAGTATGTGGATTGGCTCCATTTTGGTCAAGCAGGCCTCGTGCATTGTGATCCATGGAAGGGGATCAGTAACTAGCTATGACTTGAATTGTAGGTCTTACCCCCACAGTAAGCTGAACTTGAAGTAACTCCATGGAGTTGTCCAGTCTAACTAGTTGGGAGGTGAATTTATCTCTAATATAGATAGAAACACTGCCTTCTTTGGTTCACACATGTTCACTTTGTGATCTGAAGATGTGGAAGGCATTGTAGCCTTGCAAGCCCAGGGTTCTCTCTGAGGCCTTGAACCAGGTTTCTGTGACTGCACGGACAGATACATCCTCCAGGTGACAGAAGTGCTTCCAGTGTGTGCAGTTTTTGGTTTAAGCTCCTAGTGTTTAGCAGCATAACCCTTATTTTGTTATGGTTGGCAATTTTGTTTTTGAGACCTTTCCTAAAAAAGCCACTATGGGGGAGTCAAGAGCCTTTGCCAGCTGCTGAAACCCTAGTGGTGCCAGGTGCAAACCATCTCTGGCAAAGCAGCGAGGTTTGTCGACCATTTCATCCCCAGGCTGACAGAAACTGGATCCCTTTGAATGACACCAAAAACTAAGCCAATTGTTGAAATCAATCATTTTTTCTTTATACTGTGGAATCATTTTAGGCTATGGACATACCTGCCTGGGACACATACTTAGAGAGTTCAATCATGTCTCTCTTCATATAGTGTACTGAGGTACATCGCAGGTCATTTACTCCAACATGAGGTATGACAGAGTCATAATGGCACTTATTGCTGAGAAACGTGAGTGCATGCATGATCTGACGAATCCTGGCACTGGACAGGCAGCTGACCATGACTTTCTCCTTATCTAACCTGGTGAGTGAGACAGGCATGTGTCTCACTATGAAGTCTCCAATGACAAAAAAATTTGATTTTAGTGTGTTATGCCTTAAGGACTTGGTAGGTGAGACACTGGTGTTGCTATGTGTCTTGGGTGCTGTGAACACTGTTTAGTTGTAGTAGTCTTTTGCACGATCGATGAATTTGTAGTAATGCACCTTGCAAGTAAAGAGGAAGAAAATAATGCAAAAGAGAGTGAACCATCTTTAAAAAGAAGGAAAATTATGTGTAGGTGAAAATTGGGGTGCTAGATAATTGATCAAGGACAATGTTATTGGAACCCACCTCAGGAAGACTATTTGAATGAATTTGGTTTGGATGAATATAACGATGAATGAATCATTAGTGGACATAATCAAAAAGTGTGAGAGAAGGGCACATTTTTGTACATGATTAACAAATATATTTTGTTTTAAATTTATTTTAAATTTATGGCTATACTGGGATCTTTATGCAAGTGACAGACTGTATCTAATTGCAGAGGGGAATATTTTCTTTTTAATTTGTTTACAGGTGTAGGGCATTAATCCGTATGGACGAATTTCATGTTCACACTGGGGATGGCACAAAATGACATGTATGTATAATGCAGCAGAATGAGCAATATGGTAATGAGCAGTATGGACATAATTAAGTGTGTAATAGTTACGAGAGAAGGAGATTAATAAGGGAGAGTGGAAATTACAGGATCGTGGAAGACAAAGACGTAAAGGGAGGTATATATTTGGGAAGAATGTGGCTTATGTAATATGACCTGTGATGAGGCATTTATAATTATCTTGTTCTTAAAGATGAACCTTTAACACTTGACCTAAATGTAGTGTGGGAGGCTAGGTCTCTGAGGAAGGCTAGTTGGTATTCACAAAATGTAGGAAGTAATGTAGAAAAGCTGTTCTTAATGAAGTGCAAGTTAGACCTGGGTGTTTGCAGTGTGGACCTGCATGTGTTTGATTTTTTTAGAGTGTAGGATACGAGTCTGACTGGAGATTTATCAGCTAGAGTGAAATAGCTCCCCAGCTGGAAAAGTTTAAACAGTGGTGAGGTGATGAGAGATCATCCCTTTGCTTGGTGTACAGCCATTTGTTTTAATGAGTGTTTGGCAATAGTGTTTGTACTGTGAGGGGAGTGCTCTGAAGCAACAGACAGTGTTATTTGGGGGTTTGAACTATTCTTGAGTTTTTGTTAGAGGCTGCTGTAGTTAGTAGTAGACACACAAAACTAATATCATTGAAAACATCCATTCAAGAGAACTAAACAACCACCAAAACATATATATAGGACATGTTGGTGAAATTATCATCTTTCACAGAGGATATATCTTTTATGGAATAGACACTCCTTAGAGGTAAAGCAGAGTAGCTTCATCATCCTTTTAAGTGTAAACTGGATGACTGGATGAGCAATTATAGGTGTACCCCCAGTCTGGCCATTCTCGCTTTTATGGAAAGGGGCCAAACCTAAGTCAGGGTCTGGTATTCATGTCTTGGTAAATTGGTGGAACTGTTGGCTACACTGCAAATGGTTCATTGAGTCAACAGCCTGGTATGAACCTATGAACTTGTTTACAATGATAATGGAAGAATATGAGTAACTATCCAGGTAAAATGAAAGGGGCAGGTAAACAAGATAAGTGTCTGGGAAAGGACAGATTTCAAAGTACAATACCAAAAGTAATAAATATAATATGTGGGTAGCATCATGGAGATGATCAACAGAGATATAGTAAACCTCCAGACTCTGGACCCAACCCAGTTTAGTTTTGTCAAGGGCAGATCATGCCTACCCAACTTGGTGGACTTGCAATGGATAAGGGCAAAATTGTTCACACTGCCTACCTTGACCTGGTGAAGGCATTTGACACAATACCTCACTCGGGTATTGACAAGCTGAAGAGGTTAGGTACAAACCCATATGTCACCCGGTGGCTAGCCATCTGGCTCACAGACAGGACTCAGGAAGTTAGAATTGGGGAGTCTACATCTACAAAGAGGCCAGTCACAATTGGAGTCCCTGAGGGATCAGTCCTTGGACCGCTCCTTTTTGGCATTTACTTCTCAGAAGTCAAGTCAATGTCATAGGTCTCTTCCTGACTAATATTGCAGATAATTACAAATTAGGAGCTCCCATTGAATCTCACACTGACACAAATGTTCTCCAGGATGGGCTGACACAGACAAACAACTAGTGCCAGAGCCATGGACTAAAACTAAATGCCAAGAAATGCATAATAGTATCCTTTGGGAAGTCATCCATCCCTGGTAACTATCATATTGACAACACACCCCTTAGAGTTGACCCAGTAGTCAGGAACTTAATAATCTAGCGTTTGATCATCACATGTCTACAGTGGAGAAGAAATCATTCTATGTTGTGCAACTTATAAACAAATGTATGATATCTAAGTCCAGTGAAGTCATTGTTTCACTGTATTTGGAATTCACTAAACCTATCATTGAGTACAATGCCCCCTTTGGTATGTACCTAACCAGGCATATCCAAAAACTGGAATGTCCACAGAGGTACCTCACTAAAAGAATACAGCAAATCAGCAATATGTCCCATGCAGCCCGCCTCAAGGCCCTATTCCTGTATTCTGTCTCCTACAGACTTTTGAGGGGAGATCTATGCCTGGCATACAGGGAATTGTCAGACCCCACTCTGATGGACCTCCAATATCCACAAAACAAACAGCACCAGAATTACTCATTCTAAAGACTTATACCTTGCCTGTAATATAAGAATGACCTGCTGGAGAGATAAGTATGTATCCCAGAGACTACCCCGTCTATGGAAGAGGCTCTCCATCCATGTGAAGCAGAGTTCCTCCTTAACCCAATTCAAGTGCAACTTGGACAATTAGATGGGAAACCGGAAAATCATCCATGGTTTGGCACTTATGTCTTTGATGCAAACAGGTAACCTGTAAATGGTTCATCTCCCAGGCCCATGCTTACACTTATCAAGGGTACCAGAACTTGTCAGAGATTTGGGATGCATGGCTAGGGTTAAAAAGGCCCTTGTGGCCGTTAGCCTAGTAAACACCTATGAACCTACAGTGGACAGCCTTTTGAGATGAACTGAAGATGAAGAAAGGAATGGCAGAGGAGATGTTGAATGGAGAAAAAGGAGCTGAGTAACAGCGTTAAAGATGGCTTGGACAAATAGGGAATCCAAAAGGGGAATAGGAGAAAAGAAGAGGTCTTACAATAAAGAAAAGAAACAAAACAAGGAAAGAAAAATTGTGATGGGTTGGCACAAACAAGGATTTGGGGCTTAATGGAGGTACAAAAGCATAGTATGAGAAGGAAAGGGTAAAGAACAGACAAAGAGTATACTTCAGGCATATATAAAAGTATAAATCATAAAACAAGGAATATTGTTCTGGGGAAGGAGGGGAAGAGGTGTCATATGAGAGAAGCAAGTAGAGTTGCTAAATGAGTGCTTCATATCATTATTTATCTAGTAGGACATGATCAGGACGTATGCATGAGAACAAGTAGTAATATATAAACATGCACTATGTTTACTAGGGTGAGTCAAGAAGGATATTGTCGGTTGTAAGGAATTGGGGGCCAGATTTGCTGCCTGTAGGAATAATTAAAGACAAAAGGTCTGTTGGAAAACCACAGATACACCAGTACAAATTGTCATTAGAAAAAGGTTTGGCATCAAAGGATTAGAAGACAGCAGTGGTGGGGCCCTTCTGCAAAATGAGCAAGGGAGGTTGGTGATTCAAGTAAAAGAACCACATAACTACAAGCCAAATAACTACAGGCCTTTAGCAATTGTATCACTCTCCATGACATCATGAAACAGCATACAGGCAGGTGTATTAACAGCAAACTGCAAGCTAGTATCTCAAGATGAAAAGATGTTTACTGTTAAATCTCATCTGTTTCTATGACTGTTTACTGGAGGTAGCCAAAACAGAAAACTCAGTACATGTGATCTAGTTGGATTTTGGCTAGACATTTGACACTGTGACAACACAACACGATCACTGCCTCAAAAACACCAGCCACAAAACCAAGCCTTGGAAGAAATTCCTTTATTCCACCGACTAAGCGCTTTCACCAAAATTGGCTTCCTCAGAGTCAGTGTTTTACAAAAAACATACACATTTTATACTCTTTAAACATGATAACATCATCACATAAACCAATAAAACAATTACTACTCCCATTAGTCAATTAATTAATCAATATTGCACAATCCCAAAAAATACAATTAATATAAAAATAAAAAATATGTTTCTAAAACTCATTTCATAACTAATTCACTTGTCTATTAAAAATATACATATATATGTGTGTAAAATACAAGCAACAATACCTTGTAAAAATAATTTTTCCCAAAGTAATTATATAGTACTGGCCTTGAATTTCAAAACAGGTTTTATTGAAATGTAGTCATTAATACCAGGGTATCTAGTGGCATTTAACCTAAACTGCCACATAGTTTCTAATAACGCTACCCTGTTTCCTATATCACCTCCCTGCTCTAACATTACCCTATCTATTACAAAAAACACAAATTTTTTGAATTCTTTACAATTAATGCTATGAATGTAAAGTGCATTATGAGAATCTTTGTTTTTAATAGCTCTTAGATGTTCCACCATCCTGTCACGTAGCCTACGGGTGGTCATGCCTATGTAAAATGCTTCACAGGTTACACACAAGGCCACGTATACTATGTTCTTTGTGTTACAATTACATTTCCCAGGGCAAGGCAAAGAATACCCCCACCCTTTAACACACACGTAAGACCCTTCTGCTATGTACCTGCAGCTTCTGCAATGACCACACTTGGACACTCTCGCTACTCTACTCTTTTCTTCACTTTCCAAGATACCTTTCAAGTTGTTCCCCTTACTGTAAACAACCCTTGGATGAACACCCAAGATTTCCTTCGTGGCCTCACTTAAACAATACTCCCACATCCCTTTTAATGACTTAACTATTTCATCACTTCTCTCATTGAATTTCAACACAAAACATGCTTCTACTTTTTTCCTATTTTGTCCCTCTTGGTTAATCCCCAATACATTTTCCCCCCGTAGAATAGGTGAATATGATGAACCTCTCCGTTTGTACACTTCCCTTTTCAATCTCAACAACAACCTGAGCGGGTAACCCCTATCCATCAACATACCTATCAACTTAAACATTTCCTGTTTAAATAAACTTTCCTCACTAACTAATCTGGACAAACGCACCATCTGTCCTTTTGCCACCCCTTTCCTCTGATGGAATGGGTGGCAACTTTTAAAATGTAGGAGTGAATTGGAATAACTGTCCTTTCTATATATGGAACTAGTTAGACCTTCTTCCCCCTTAACCAGGGCTATGTTCAAGTAGTTAATGGTGTCCTTCTCCCATTGGAAGGTGAATTTCAAAAAACTGGTAGTTTTATTTAAATAATCAATAAACTCATTTGCCTGGAATTCATCACCCTTCCATAAAATAAGCAGGTCGTCTAAGAATCTGTTGTACAGAATTATGTTCTCCATAAATCTTGTTGGAAGAATGAAAGTTCTCTCCCAAGTCAAGAGAACCATATTCGCAAAAATAGGGGCACACCTAGCACCCATAGCTACACCAGAACACTGCTGAAATGTCTCCCCCTCAAATTTCAAAAAATTGTTCAGAAGGACCATCTCCATGAGATCACAAATTAGATTGATCCTGTCCTTGTCCACTTTGTTACTTACTACCAAACTCTCACGAAACATGTCTAAACCCTCCTTGTGTGGGATGGTAGAAAACAAGTTGACCACGTCAACAGTTAAAAAACTATATTCCCTATAGTCTTCCTTGACAACCCTAAGTCTTTCAAGGCAATGCCAAGAATCCCTGATCACATGCGGCACTTCTTCTAACACTTTTTTACACATAAAGTCCACAAAGGATGCTAAAGGTTCAGTTTTAGAACCCTTAGCTGCTACAATGGGTCTAAACTGCAAATTAGCCAAACCTTTGTGGACCTTGGGAATCCCAAAAATGCTAGGTAGAACTGCGTTCTTAACCATCAAGTAATCATATTCGGTTTCAGAGATCATACCTTGAAAGAGGGCGTCACACAAATATAGTTCAATCCTTCTATAGGCAATATTAATTTCGTTTCTAGATACCCTCTTATATGTTTCTTGGTCTTCCAAAATCGACATCATGCATGCAGTGTAGTCCACCTTGTCCATCAAAACCATTCCCCCACCCTTGTCCGGTTTCATGCACCTGATGTTACCTGATTTTTGAAGTTCTTTTAACAACAACCTTTCTTGTGTACTTAAATTGTCAACCAAGGAATACTTGGATTTACAAATCTTCCTAAACTCAAAATCCAACAGCCTTTCAAGGGCTGACACTTCACTGTATGGTGGAGGAATGAAGGTGCTTCGCCTAGAAAGGATCTTACAACTAGAAGTTTCAATGTTGTTATCACCTTTGGGATTTTCATGAAAATACATTTCCAAGTTTAATTTTCTTGTAAACAATCTCAGATTGACTAATAATTGTGCTATGTCCAACTTAAAGTTGGGTACAAAATTGATACCTTTCGTAAACAATTCAAAATAAACATCATCAATGATCTTGTCTGTATAATTGTATATAAAATATTCACTCTTCTGCAAAACTTGACAAGTCAAATCTGATTCACTACCTGTAGAATTGTAAAGCAAGTTCTGGGTAAATACTCCAGGTGCAACATTCACTAAGTCCCCCTGGTCCAAGTTGGTGTCACTATCTAACAAAACCTTCGTGTCAAAATTCTCAATAACATTGTTAATTTCCATAACTTCACTGTCTTTTTCTATATCTTTATCTATTTCAATCTCTATTTCTGTTTGTTTGTCTTGTATAGTAAAGTGTACCCCCCCATTCGCACCATCAATATCACCTTCTAGTCTCAAGTAATTGAGTGTTTGCGTACATAAAGATAACATAGTACTATTACTGGTCGTCCGAACCAAAGGGACAACTTGACATACATGTCCATGAACGTCCTTGTTGCAAGTTAAACCACAGTCTGTCAATACTGTACATACTGTTCTTCCCTCCCCCACCCCCTGTGGTGTTTGTCCGTAAAGGTTGTCTTCTGTGCCTTGCTTTGCAACCTCTTGGACCGGCGTGGCCCCATGGGTGGGTCCAAAAAATCAACTTCCTCAAAGACCTGGTCGACACAGTCTCCACTCTCAGCCACTGGTGTTACATTAACTTGACCAAAGTCACGTTCATTGACATGGGAAAACCGATTGTTCCCCTGATGTTCTTGGTGACTATGATTAAAATGTAAATCACCCCTGTGGCTATGTTTACCTGGCGGGTAAGCTGTATTACATTTATAGTCAGTTGTATCCCTAGCCAGCTTTTTAACTTTAATTGCCACATTCTTGTTCACAAAACCATCAAGTTTTCTAAGCACATTGTTGAACCAAGCCTCATGCTGAAAAAATAGTAAATTAGAACAAATTCTCTTGTGCAACTTTAAAATGTCCTCTCTAATAGAGAGTAATTTGTTAGTATTATTTTTCATAATAATGTCTAACATTTCAAGTCCCGCCTTGTCAAACAAGGCAACCAGTTCTGTATATACTTCCGTACCAAACTCAATACCCATAGGGAGCTTCCAAAGCCTAAGCCCCTTGGGTACTTGATTAAGCTCTTTAGATTGAGCAAGGAAAAGATTATCCAATTGTACAGCCTTGTATTTAGTACATAATTTTTCGTACCTGTTAATCTGCTCTTTTAGCGACAAGTGAACTACATGCTCCAACGTAGAAGTAACCCTCCGGTCAACTAATTCAGGTTCCTCAAACCATGAAAGTAATTCTTCAAACCGAACCTCGCCTTCCCGTCTCGAACAAGCAATACGCTGCTCCGATGATAACATCCCTCTCTCATTCGGACCCGCCGAAGATCCTTCGCCGGCATTGGAAACAACATCCGAGAAAGTTAACGGAACAGCAGACCTTTGCCCTGGCGGCAAACTAGAACCAATGTCCGATCCTGTAACCGAAACAGCAGACCTTTGCCCCGGCGGCAAACTAGAGCCAATGATACCCGGACGAACAGTCCTTTGCCCTAAAGGCATGTCAAAGCTTGAAGCGACCGGGGAGTGCAAAGTGTAAAGCTCCACCTCAGAGTCAGTAGGACTGGAGACACCCGGTAATTTGTCCTTCTCGCACATAAGAAGCAGCTTACTCACAGCAGTTGAAATCTCTCTTAGGATAACCTCCATACGGCCCAGTAGCGTATGCAAACGAATTGAGGCAGAATCGAATAACAACTCAAAAACTCAAAGTTCCCAAAAAAAGGGCAAACCAGCAATTGAAGTGACAACACAACACGATCACTGCCTCAAAAACACCAGCCACAAAACCAAGCCTTGGAAGCATCGGATCGGATCGGACATTGGTTCTAGTTTGCCGCCAGGGCAAAGGTCTGCTGTTCCGTTAACTTTCTCGGATGCTGTTCCGTTAACTTTCTCGGATGTTGTTTCCAATGCCGGTGAAGGATCTTTGGCGGGTCCGAATGAGAGAGGGATGTTATCATCGGAGCAGCGTATTGCTTGTTCGAGACGGGAAGGCGAGGTTTGGTTTGAAGAATTACTTTCATGGTTTGAGGAACCTGAATTAGTTGACCGGAGGGTTACTTCTATGTTGGAGCATGTAGTTCACTTGTCGCTAAAAGAGCAGATTAACAGGTACGAAAAATTATGTACTAAATACAAGGCTGTACAATTGGATAATCTTTTCCTTGCTCGATCTAAAGAGCTTAATCAAGTACCCAAGGGGCTTAGGCTTTGGAAGCTCCCTATGGGTATTGAGTTTGGTACGGAAGTATATACAGAACTGGTTGCCTTGTTTGACAAGGCGGGACTTGAAATGTTAGACATTATTATGAAAAATAATACTAACAAATTACTCTCTATTAGAGAGGACATTTTAAAGTTGCACAAGAGAATTTGTTCTGATTTACTATTTTTTCAGCATGAGGCTCGGTTCAACAATGTGCTTAGAAAACTTGATGGTTTTGTGAACAAGAATGTGGCAATTAAAGTAAAAAAGCTGGCTAGGGATACAACTGACTATAAATGTAATACAGCTTACCCGCCAGGTAAACATAGCCACAGGGGTGATTTACATTTTAATCATAGTCACCAAGAACATCAGGGGAACAATCGGTTTTCCCATGTCAATGAACGTGACTTTGGTCAAGTTAATGTAACACCAGTGGCTGAGAGTGGAGACTGTGTCGACCAGGTCTTTGAGGAAGTTGATTTTTTGGACCCACCCATGGGGCCACGCCGGTCCAAGAGGTTGCAAAGCAAGGCACAGAAGACAACCTTTACGGACAAACACCACAGGGGGTGGGGGAGGGAAGAACAGTATGTACAGTATTGACAGACTGTGGTTTAACTTGCAACAAGGACGTTCATGGACATGTATGTCAAGTTGTCCCTTTGGTTCGGACGACCAGTAATAGTACTATGTTATCTTTATGTATGCAAACACTCAATTACTTGAGACTAGAAGGTGACATTGATGGTGCGAATGGGGGGGTACACTTTACTATACAAGACAAACAAACGGAAATAGAGATTGAAATAGATAAAGATATAGAAAAAGACAGTGAAGTTATGGAAATTAACAATGTTATTGAGAATTTTGACACGAAGGTTTTGTTAGATAGTGACACCAACTTGGACCAGGGGGACTTAGTGAATGTTGCACCTGGAGTATTTACCCAGAACTTGCTTTACAATTCTACAGGTAGTGAATCAGATTTGACTTGTCAAGTTTTGCAGAAGAGTGAATATTTTATATACAATTATACAGACAAGATCATTGATGATGTTTATTTTGAATTGTTTACTTAAAGGTATCAATTTTGTACCCAACTTTAAGTTGGACATAGCACAATTATTAGTCAATCTGAGATTGTTTACAAGAAAATTAAACTTGGAAATGTATTTTCATGAAAATCCCAAAGGTGATAACAACATTGAAACTTCTAGTTGTAAGATCCTTTCTAGGCGAAGCACCTTCATTCCTCCACCATACAGTGAAGTGTCAGCCCTTGAAAGGCTGTTGGATTTTGAGTTTAGGAAGATTTGTAAATCCAAGTATTCCTTGGTTGACAATTTAAGTACACAAGAAAGGTTGTTGTTAAAAGAACTTCAAAAATCAGGTAACATCAGGTGCATGAAACCGGACAAGGGTGGGGGAATGGTTTTGATGGACAAGGTGGACTACATTGCATGCATGATGTCGATTTTGGAAGACCAAGAAACATATAAGAGGGTATCTAGAAACGAAATTAATATTGCCTATAGAAGGATTGAACTATATTTGTGTGACGCCCTCTTTCAAGGTATGATCTCTGAAACCGAATATGATTACTTGATGGTTAAGAACGCAGTTCTACCTAGCATTTTTGGGATTCCCAAGGTCCACAAAGGTTTGGCTAATTTGCAGTTTAGACCCATTGTAGCAGCTAAGGGTTCTAAAACTGAACCTTTAGCATCCTTTGTGGACTTTATGTGTAAAAAAGTGTTAGAAGAAGTGCCGCATGTGATCAGGGATTCCTGGCATTGCCTTGAAAGACTTAGGGTTGTCAAGGAAGACTATAGGGAATATAGTTTTTTAACTGTTGACGTGGTCAACTTGTTTTCTACCATCCCACACAAGGAGGGTTTAGACATGTTTCGTGAGAGTTTGGTAGTAAGTAACAAAGTGGACAAGGACAGGATCAATCTAATTTGTGATCTCATGGAGATGGTCCTTCTGAACAATTTTTTGAAATTTGAGGGGGAGACATTTCAGCAGTGTTCTGGTGTAGCTATGGGTGCTAGGTGTGCCCCTATTTTTGCGAATATGGTTCTCTTGACTTGGGAGAGAACTTTCATTCTTCCAACAAGATTTATGGAGAACATAATTCTGTACAACAGATTCTTAGGCGACCTGCTTATTTTATGGAAGGGTGATGAATTCCAGGCAAATGAGTTTATTGATTATTTAAATAAAACTACCAGTTTTTTGAAATTCACCTTCCAATGGGAGAAGGACACCATTAACTACTTGGACATAGCCCTGGTTAAGGGGGAAGAAGGTCTAACTAGTTCCATATATAGAAAGGACAGTTATTCCAATTCACTCCTACATTTTAAAAGTTGCCACCCATTCCATCAGAGGAAAGGGGTGGCAAAAGGACAGATGGTGCGTTTGTCCAGATTAGTTAGTGAGGAAAGTTTATTTAAACAGGAAATGTTTAAGTTGATAGGTATGTTGATGGATAGGGGTTACCCGCTCAGGTTGTTGTTGAGATTGAAAAGGGAAGTGTAATAAACGGAGAGGTTCATCATATTCACCTATTCTACGGGGGGAAAATGTATTGGGGATTAACCAAGAGGGACAAAATAGGAAAAAAGTAGAAGCATGTTTTGTGTTGAAATTCAATGAGAGAAGTGATGAAATAGTTAAGTCATTAAAAGGGATGTGGGAGTATTGTTTAAGTGAGGCCACGAAGGAAATCTTGGGTGTTCATCCAAGGGTTGTTTACAGTAAGGGGAACAACTTGAAAGGTATCTTGGAAAGTGAAGAAAAAAGTAGAGTATCAAGAATGTCCAAGTGTGGTCATTGCAGAAGCTGCAGGTACATAGCAGAAGGGTCTTACGTGTGTGTTAAAGGGTGGGGGTATTCTTTGCCTTGCCCTGGGAAATGTAATTGTAACACAAAGAACATAGTATACGTGGCCTTGTGTGTAACCTGTGAAGCATTTTACATAGGCATGACCACCCGTAGGCTACGTGACAGGATGGTGGAACATCTAAGAGCTATTAAAAACAAAGATTCTCATAATGCACTTTATATTCATAGCATTAATTGTAAGGAATTCAAAAAATTTGTGTTTTTTGTAATAGATAGGGTAATGTTAGAGCAGGGAGGTGATATAGGAAACAGGGTAGCGTTATTAGAAACTATGTGTCAGTTTAGGTTAAATGCCACTAGATACCCTGGTATTAATGACTACATTTCAATAAAACCTGTTTTGAAATTCAAGGCCAGTACTATATAATTACTTTGGGAAAAATGATTTTTACAAGGTATTGTTGCTTGTATTTTACACACATATATGTATATTTTTAATAGACAAGTGAATTAGTTATGAAATGAGTTTTAGAAACATATTTTTTATTTTTATATTAATTGTATTTTTTGGGATTGTGCAATATTGATTAATTAATTGACTAATGGGAGTAGTAATTGTTTTATTGGTTTATGTGATGATGTTATCATTTTTAAAGAGTATAAAATGTGTATGTTTTTTGTAAAACACTGACTCTGAGGAAGCCAATTTTGGTGAAAGCGCTTAGTCGGTGGAATAAAGGAATTTCTTCCAAGGCTTGGTTTTGTGGCTGGTGTTTTTGAGGCAGTGATCGTGTTGTGTTGTCACTTCAATTGCTGGTTTGCCCTTTTTTTGGGAACTTTGAGTTTTTCATTTGACACTGTGTTTAAGGAAACACTTTGTGTAAAACTTGAGTATAGCTTAGTGTGCTGAGGTCAATGCAGATCTGCTTTTTAGGGTAAAAGATCAAGGATCTGTGTCAGAAGGGAGTGAAACTTTTGTGTTACAGAAGTCATTCTTAGGACTAGAGCAGTTTAAAGTATCTGTCATATGTCATAGCATATATATAAAGAATTACATCAGCCTATTCACTGATGATACAAGTGGCATAGTCATAATGTTTGGAGATGCTAACTTAAGGTACACCCTACACAAGCTCTCTATATAGTGCAGAAGATGGCAGTAGAGGTTTAATGCAGGGAAATGTAAGATAACATACATTGGATTACCATCTGTGGTAACACATGCAAATCATATGCATTACAAGTAGAAGGAAAGGAAGTTTGAGAGCAAAAGAAGATATAAAAAACTTGAGAGCAGTAATCACCTTGTGGAAGGACCATTAGGAGCACTGTTATAGAATGCTAGCACTGATATACAAGGAGTGCACTTGAGGGATTGAGGTCCCATGTTCCTGCTCAGTAGGACTCTGGCAAAGGCACGCCTGGAATATTTCACAACATGAGGCAGTATAGGCAACAAGAGAGCAGAGGATGTTTACAGCAAATCATGTATATGAAAGGTGATAAAATGACTACAGAGATTAAAAATATGGAAATGTGAACTATTGGAGATCAAAAACAGAACTTCATATTAAGAAAATGGGCATGTATGGGATGCTGTGTTGGAATTTGACCTTGAGGAGGATGTTGACATGGAACGAAGTGCCTGAGATGTGTACCGACATTTACTGTAAAATAATACAGTCACTATTTAATTCATTATCTCAAGTTAGATTGTAAATGGTTAGTCTGTGTGTTTGCTATATTTTAAAGAGCAGTGTCAAGTCAAACAAAGCATTAAGACTGAATAGAAGAGCTGATTGTGATACTTGAACTTGCATGCTTAACGATGTCAAGTTATTGATATCTGAATATAAGCTGTGTCTGAGATGAGGCTGCCTCACTGGATTTGTGTAAACATATAAAAAGGGTTGGGTAAGCTATCAGTACAAACATAGTAAGTGCAACATGTACAAGGATTGCATAGCATGGTATACTGAAAAATGTTATTAATGAAGTATTTCCATAGCTTGAAAAATTGGATGTGAATAAAGAAAAGTATAGTTCAGTTGGATACAGAGCTAAGAAGGAAGAAATTGGGTTTATTGTATGGAGTCATTGAATTGTGAACAGAAAAAGTGAGGGATTGAACAGGAGCATGGGACAGGCTCAGAGGTTTTAAGGAAAGGAAGGGAAGGGGAAGCTGCGCAGGACTGCCTGTATTTCTTGGACATGTGCACCAGACAAATGACGTTTCTTCTTCTGTCCGCATGTTTGTGTATCCTTCTGTGCCATGTGCCATCTGCTGTGCTCTCTCTCCCTCTGTTCTTTAAATGATCCACCTTGTTGAGTACAGTCCTATATATATATATATCCTGTGGTGTAATACCTGTTCTGGTCATTTCCTTTGTGCATGCCTATACTGCTTTCTTTAAACTGCATATTAGGCAGCATTGTACTTTTCTTTCATGCTGCACTGCTTTGTATTGTTTCTTGCTATATTGCATAGTCCTTTAATATTACTGTTGCTGTACTTTTAAGGATTGCAGTAGAACATATACATGTACTCTCTGCATGCCTAGATATCACTAAATATTTAACCATACACTACCAAAAACATGTTCTGCTGGATTTTCTGTTCTCAGCTGACCAAAGTGGAGGCCTTCCTTGGAATACAAACTGTCCTCATTCCCTATCTAAACAGTAACCTTTAATATTTTTTTTACCTTGACAAGGCACACAAGTGCCCGCACTACTGTAACCACCGCTGATTATATTGTATGTCCACCAACCATAATTTTATGCAGATCAAGTTGATCCTTACTAAAAATGAATTTGCCTGTCCATATTCCGTGGACCCTAGGCTTGTGTCCCTTAAATGTCTCTTTTGGCTCTTCCTTGACTGAATACATATCCAAAAATGAAAAAAGAAAGAAAGAAGTAAATAAGGTGAGAAGTTACAGTCCATTAGAATACATAAAAAACAAAACAGGCAGCAAAGTTCTGTATGTTAATGTGGAAGAACTGCTAGGAAATCAACAAACTTGGCCTGAGTTGCAGATTGTCAGATTTGACCTAAGACCGTTTAGTTTCTGAAATCTATTAACAACTTGTTGCAATGAACTCTGTTCTGTCTGTATTAAAGCTGAATAATTTTTGGCATTAGTTCTCACCTGATATTTTACACTCATTGTGTTTGATGCTGACAACCAACAGAAATTATATGGGGTAACCATCCTGTGTTTCCCCTTCGACTTGAAACTGTGCTTCAGAAAAGGAGCAGCTAATCTGCCCCTCTTGGTGTGCTTTGTATGTTTATAAACATAGGGCCTTGTCTTTCTTTCACTAAAAATTCCTTAGAGAAAATAAAAACTTCAAGCATCTTGGTGTCTGTAAACCGCTGCACAATGGAGGTAGAAACAAAGAGACAGACGGCTTCAGCAGACATCTGTGTTAGAAACAGTGTGGAAAGTGTGCCACAGTTGTTGGCCAGCTATTCGTTTTGAAATGTACCTTAGACAGCTCTGGCATTCTGAAGCTGCTTAATTAGCGAGCTGTCAGCAGCCTCTTCCTCCCTCCATTTTCACCATAAATGAGGTGAAAGCGAATTCTCTGAAGGCCAACTGAGGAAAAGCTCTTGTTATGCCGCACATGCCTTTAGAACAAAAGCCTCCCTCTCTGTCTTCTCTCTCTCTCTATTCTATTCCATATACTTTTGTTGTTAATAGGAATATTTTGTATATAGCAAAGATAAGAAAAATAACTTACTTGTTAAGACAGGAAAAAATGTTTAAAATACATGGTAATAGGTATGCAAGCAAAAAAGAAAGTGTTAAAGTAATAAACACATATTTCATTTGATATAGTAAGTTTTACTGTGCTAAAAAAAACAGAAATTTGAAAAGAAACACAATAGATGAGATTAAAATGAAAACTAAGCAGCCCTGTGGGGTACTGGTATAAAGTGCTTACTACGTCCGGATGACTTGTGTTTGATTTGTGACATAGGAGCTGGAGGGATTGGAGGTGAAGGCTGGTAGTGAGTGGCTGATGCTGGCTTGCCCATCCTGGGAGGAAGGGAGGCAGCCTAATCTTAATGCAATGTGCAGTGTCTGAGCCTGGCCAGCTCCATGCGGCAAGAGTGGGGAGATGCTTAGTTTAGGGACTGTACCTTCTACTACTGAGGGCAGTGATCACAGAGCTAGCAAGGCTGCTGCAAGAGGCCAGAAGTTATGGAACATTCCCCTGCAGCATCCTTGTTCTTCTCTCCATCCCATGAGCTCAGGGGAAGTTAAAGTGGGTCCATTACACCTGATGAACGAGGACAGAAGCTAGTGGCAGCTAATGGGTCAGCTGAGGTAGTGGTGGGGGATTCAAATTAAAATGTCATGCATTAGCCAAATAATCGTGGACTACACTCCCATCACCCCAAAGACTACAGCAGAATAAATACAGCATTTAGACCTGCAAACATGTACAGACTCACCTTTTATTCAGTACTGTCATGGACTGAATCCCCACTCCGAAGACAACAGCAGAAGATGCACAGCATCTAGCCCTGCAGGCATCTACAGACTTGTATTTTATTCAGTATGGTCGGGGACTGCAACCCCCCCACCCAAAAGACAGCAGCAGAATGAGTACCGCATCCAGTCCTCACAAGCATACAGATTTGTCTTTTATACATTATAGTTGTAGATTGAACCCCACCACCTCAAAGACTACAGCAGATTAAATACAGCATCCAGCTCTGCAAGCATGTACAGACTTATATTTTATTCAGTATAGTCGTAGACTGCACACCCCAAAGACTACAGCAGAATAAGTAAAGCATCAAGCCCTAGAAATGCGTACAAACTTGTCTATTATTTAGTATAGTCATGAACTGCACCCCTCACCCAAAGACTACAGCAGAATAAATACAGCATCCAGCTCTGAGACACATACAGACTTTTTTTTTTATTTAGTAGTCTTAGACAAGACCTCCCCCCACCACCTCAAAGACTAATGCAGAATAAATACAGCATCCAGTCCTGCAAATGCATGCAGACTTGTTTTTTATTCAGTATAGTTATAGATTGCACCCCCCACCCACCCAAAGACTACAGCAGAATAAATACAGCATCCAGCATACAGACTTTTCTTTTACTTATTAAAGTCATGGACTGCACACTCACCCCCATCCCAAACACTACAACAGAATAAGTACAGCATCCAGACCTGCAAATACATACAGACTCATCTTTTATTCAGTATAGTCGAGACTGTACCCCCACCCCCAAAGACTAAAGTAGAATAAATACAGTATCCAGCACTGCAAACATGTACTCACTTGTCTTTTATTCAGTGTAAGGGGAATTTACTTGGCATTCTTTTATCCTAGTCAATCTCTCTTGAAAATAGTACCAAGTTTAATGCTTGTTCTCTGCTTGTCCAATACTTAGTGGTCTGCTTTTTGGCTGTTATAACTAGAATCAAAAATAGCCTCCACTGTACCTTAATCTTTCCCTTCCTTTTCCCTCTAATTAATGAGCTACTCCCTATTCCCTACTCTTGCCGACAATCTGCATTTTCTTTATTGCTCTTTCCAGCTACTACTGCTTTTGTGACTCTCCTTCTTTGCCTCTGTTGGCAGTTTATGTCGGTTTGCTTCTTCCCTTTCCCATGCCCTGAAATTTTCATTAACTAATGAACAAACAACTTCTGCTTTGAGCCTTAAATGTGGTTAGCTTTAAAAGTAGTTATTTGAGCGTTAAATGTGGTTAGCTTTAAAAGTAGTTAAGAAAAGGTTATTTTCTAATTTTTCTAAATTTTATCTTTCTCATACCTACCTCAGTCTACTGCCTATCTCACTAACTTTTGTATTCTGCATACTCATAACACACTGGATCTCTTTTTTTCATCTTGATGCTTCACTGTAAGTTTTATTGCACATTCCTATATAACATTTTGGTTTACATTCTGCATACTCATAACACACTGGATCTCTTTTTTTCACCTTGATGCTTCACTGTAAGTTTTATTGCACATTCCTATATAACATTTTGGTTTACATATATTTTTTCATTCAAGACAGCTGTACCACCTTCTCATCCTGCTGTGTTCACTATCCTACCCTATCCCCAATTCCCACCTACCCACTCCACTTCATCTAAACTTATACCATTCTTTCCCCCACCCACCTACACAAATCAACTGACCAAATTCACTCAGTTTGAAAACTCATATCACAGGCCCAACTAATTTACTTTTTCCATTCTACTTCAACAAAATAGCATATAATTTCTACCAAGCTAACTCTGTCTTCCCCGAAGTTATGTACAATATGCTGCCCCTGCAGGCTACTGTCACACTTATAGTAATTGTGACAAAGGGAGATACTGCCAGCACAGCTACCTGGAATTTTGTAAATAATTATATGCCATCTGTGAATATCAACATGATCTATATAAGATGCTTGTGTTACAAATGTATTAGAACTGTATGTCATGTGTATATCAAACTGCTGGCACAGAAGTGTGTATTGAAAAGGTTTTTGCAAAGTACTTGAAATGTATTCACAGTGTACCATACTGGAAAAGAACAGAAATGTACATGCACTATTGTAACTGCTTAGTTGCATGTATTTTAACAGTGGAAACTGGAATACAGGAGGTTAACCTCAGTCTAGTAAATTTTAGAAAAACTGAAATTAACTTACTTTATAGGCTAGGCTGGAGACACAGAGCCTGTGCTGAGAGGCTTTCTGTATTGTCTTGGAAGTGTTTTATTGTTTTATGACTTCTAGCATTTGACAAAAATCTGAGGAAAAGCCCTTGTCTATGTATTTTTACTGGTAGATGCTAAATGCTACAAGCTGCCATCAGTGGTTGTTTTGGGCCTGGGGACTAGACGTCAGATGACAATGAATGATGCTATTCTGCAAGCTAGCTCAGCAGTAATATTTGAGATATTAATTTGACAACTCAGTTTGTAAGTATATATTTAGTATTGTGTTGTTCTTTTATTATTTATTATTAAATATATTTAAACATTTTATTGTGGCTGATCTGTCTAGAGATATTTAAGTTCTGAGAGTACCTGCATATCTACTTGGTGACACTGTGGGTCACTCTTAATAGCCTTGCTCTTGGTCAAACTAACATTTGTATTAATAGTAACATTACACAATAAGATTGGACACCCATTGTTAAGGGCTTTAAAGTAGCTGATAAGGAGCTGGCTGGTGGCAGTGATAACTACCTTATAGTCTGGGTAAAAGGGGACATAGCTAGTAAACCTGTGCCAGCCTTCCCAGGGGTGTGTGTGTGTGTACAAATCAAATCTCAACGAGAGTGTGTGTGTCAGCTACCTGGGCAGGAACAGGAAACATTGATTGGACAGAGAGCGTGCTGGAAGTCTTGGCTTGGCCACTCAGCTGAGATCTCAATGCTATAGCTGTGTTAGTGGGAATCGTATTGGGGATCTGTAGAAAGTGGGAAAAACCACCCCCAGATTGACTGTGGTCTCTGTGTGCTCTTAAGGGAAATTGCACTTGATGCAGAGAGTTGCATCAGGTAATACTGTGTGTGTACCTTGTCATCGTCCAAAAATCAGTGTTTATTGCAAAGCTTTCAGGTCACAAACACCCTTCCTCAGTGCTTGGATTTTTAGAGTTTGATTTCTACTGCTATTTCTTCATTCCATTTATTACAGTACAGACTGTTTCTTTGTACCTTGTTATCCTCTCAGGGTACGTCCCCCACTGGTGCCAGTGGTGAAGATTGAGACTCCTTGATTACTGGTTTAGTGATGGGGCATCACAGAAAGCATACTCACCACTGTCACATCCTACTACACTCCCCTACCCCCCATCACTCTGTTTCCCCAACTCTGTACTACTAGTCAACAAACACACCCATTGAATACAAAATTACATGCAGTCTATACCCATTAGGAACTTAGGGCCTCTCCAGTTACAACTATATCAAATAGAACTACTGGACACATATATCAGTATCAGATCTAAGAGAGAAATTTAAAAAAATGGTACAGCTTCTCTTACCACACTTCTTCTCTCCCACTGTGTCCAGACATCCAACCAAACCCTGGACCAAGACTTCAAACCTACCAAACCCCTATAACCCATCACCTCCCACAATTTCCAACACACGACCCACTAATCCTAACCACAACCTGCTATTAATGCACATAAACCTCAGAAGCATCTACAACAAAATTCCAGATCTCCATGCATACACAAACACAGATATTCTAATCATCACTGTAACTTGGCTAAAACCAAACACTAAAGATGAAGAAATGCTTCCCCAGGATACAATATAATTATAAATGATAAAATATTTAAAACAGCTGAAGGGATTGCAATACTTTTAAAAAAAATGCACTAAACATCACCAGATACTTACTGAGTCACCCCAACTATCCCAACACAGAAATATCTGTTACCCTCCTACACCTGAACAAGCACAAAGCTATTTGCATTGCTGCCTTTTATATTTCCCCAGGTAACAACATTCCCATTCTCAAATACCTCCTTCAATGATTTTCCACTAATGTAAATATGGAATATGTTTTGGTGGGGCAATGAGTATAAACCATTTACTTGTAAACACTAACTCCCCTAACCTCTCTATTAACCTATTCACTTTCACTCAAGTAATCACCTCACCCACTAGAAGTGACAAACACAGCATCAGGCACTCACTAATAGACTGGATCCTTATCACTTCACCCTCAAACATAAACATGTTTGGCTGTCTCCCAGACGTCAGTGGCCATCTCCCCAATTCTTTTTGCAAGAAAAACGAATCACAGCCCCAGACATACAGTATTCAGACAGGTATGCTGATTCTCCTCTTTTAACAAAGGCACCTCTATAAACTACCTTTGTGAATACAACTGGAATACTCTAAAAGAAAATACCACTACAAGATGCTGTTACCCAGTTCAGTAAAACATTCTTAAATATACTAAATGAGTTGGCTCCCATAAGAACAAAAAGAACCAAAAGTAACCCTACTCCATGGCTGAACAAAGAAACCGAACATCTCATGCTAAATAGAGACAAAGCCTGGAAGATATGGTATAATGATAGGACATAATAATAGTAGCAAATTGTTAGACAAATTGATGTGAACAGTTCAAATTAGACAAAACTGCATTTTTTCACTCACTTCAAAGCAAACCTCACTCCAATCCCAAGCAATTCTGAACAACCATAAAAATCATACTATAATCCGGTCAAACCACCACTCCATCTCCTACCACAAACAATGACACAGACCCCATAACCACCCAATAAAACAAGCATTTAATTCAATCTGGCCTCTCTGTAAAAGACTCTTATCCACCCTCTCATCTCTCTACCCCCACCAACAATACTCACAATGTCTCTGCCACTCTTTTCTTCCCACCAAATACCTACCTTAACTGTCAAAAACTACCTTAAAAAACTGGAAACCACCGCACCAGCTGCTGACAAACTCCCACCTGAATACCTGACGTTAGCTGCCAATGTCCTGGCGCACCCCTTCTCAGTACTCATAAATAGAGCTATCACAGAAAACTATGTATACACTACCTGGAAAAAATGATGTTATACTAATACACAAAGGTGGATTAGCCACAGACCTTTCCAACCTCTCCAGCTACTGCTCCATTGCAATTCTCTCCCCTCTGTCTAAAATCTTAGAAAGATGCAAACACCCCTAACTCCTGACCCATCTCATAAACAACAAACTATTCTCTCCCACATAACATGACTTTCGACCATACCACAGCACAACAAAAGCTCTGCTTAGTTTCTCAGAAATCATATATGGCAACAGAAACAATGGTATCCTAGTATCATCCCTGTTCCTGGATCTGTTAAAAACATTTGACAGAGTACCAACTCTTAATCAATGAACTGCTTTCCCTATCACTGTCTCATTCGGCTCTTATTTGGTTCTGTAGCTATCTCTCCAACAGACAACAGGTTAAGACTGTAATCACAACCTATCCCACTTCCTCCCCGTTTCCCTTGTTGTACCACAGGTGTGAATTCCAGGCCCAATAATTTTCAGTATTTTCACAATCAGCAAAAAGCCAGCAAACCATCCATCTTAGTCCAGTATACCACCATCTGTTCAGCCTTAACTGTTATGACTCAAGACCTCTTCACTTTCATAGACTTGTGCCTAAAGCCTCATTAGCTAATCCTAACTGCCAAAAAATAATGCTTTTTACACCCAGATATCTTTCAACAACTTGTACACCCTTTAATATTACTTCATCAAAAAACACCACCATAGGAACTGTAACAAATACCATCTGCTAGGAGCCATAATAGACAACTACCTAAACTTTGATCTGCATATCACCCAGGCCATCAAGAAAACTCATCAAAACCTAGGACTCCTCTACTGAAACAAACCCTACCTCACAGACTCATCAAGAAAATCCTTAGCATCATCCTACTTTCGCCCCTCCCTTCTCTATGCATCAGCCATAACATTTAAGTCACCCTTCTAAATAAATTAGAGCCATCTTTTAACAAATTAGTCAAATTTTCAGCTAATGCATCCTACCATAAACACCACTGTTTAACTCTAAAAAAGCTCAGCTGGCTAGAACTATCTCAATCACCTTACATTCACTCAATTTCAAATTACCCACAAAATAATACACAAACCACACACATGCCCTTCTCTACAAAACATTCTCAAGAGCTACTCCCAACCACGTTGCTTCCGCTCACGTAATCAGAGCCTACTAATAACTTCCAAATCCCGTAATACAGCTGGAGACTCACCATACTCATCCAGTGTCAGCAGACAGTGGAGCTCTGCGCCTATTCCACTAAAGTACAAGCTGAAACAGCACCTAGTCTCCTCCTGACTCTGTTCTTGTTCACAGCCTGACTGACAGTCTCTCTCTCTCCATCTCTTTCAGATCTCTAGACTATCAATAACCCCTAACTTCCACGTTCTCCTACCTTATCCTGTAAATGTAAATAACAGTATATATCCATATACTATCTATATATATATATATATATATATATATATATATATATATATATATGTGTGTGTGTGTATATATATATATATATATATATATATATATATATATATATATATATATATCCGTATTAATATATCCATATTTGTAACTGTATACTGCTTTTCATCACTCCTTTGTAAATAAAATTTGTATACTGCTGTATGTGTGAATGCAACTTGTTTATTATTGTGCAACACTCCGGTTGTATTAACCTCTGTCTTGATTGTATTACCCACCAGATAATTCTAAAATCCCATTTCTAGTGCTAGGAAACTGATTCTTTTTTCTCTGTAAATTCTTTGCAATTTTCATAACTCTAATGGACATTTTCTGTCCCGGGCCTTCACTGAAGATGGGCCTGAGTGCCCAGTCGGTCCTTTCCAGTAAACAAAAGGCAATAAATAAATGAATAAATAAATGTCCTAACAGAAGATATTAGTCTGGTGCTTACAGCTGCTCCCCACAGCAATGTGAGATAACATTTCATGAAAAAAAACGTAACTTAAGCAAGGCGTGAAAATGGGTGACCCATTGCACTTGCTAGATCCTCTGATGATCAGAAGTGCAGTGGGTTCCTGTGCTTCCTGTTTCTATTCAAGACCATGGATGCAGTTTGCAGTGAAGGCTCTTGCTATGTCACACACTGGTATTCAGCTTTTCAGTTAACTGCTCTAAGAGTGTAATTCTCTATTGTGCTGCTTACAGATGGCATATGTATTATCAGTTCATAGGCAGCTACTGGGTATGCACTATAGGAAACCATAAAAGAGCCTAGCCCAAATTTCCAATTGCCCCAGCTACTGTCTACTTAACTAACTTGTTCAAGGTCACATAGTAGGCAAATGAAGGCATCAAACCCAGTACCACAGAAAGTAGCTTGTTAACAACAAGGGGAAATAGGTGGAGTTGAAGAAAAATTTCGGATCCCCAAATCAGATTGCATGAGGAATATAGAATAGGTATGAGGCTGAGCCAGATATAGAGTATAAAGTACACAAGGAAAGCTGGTGGTGGAATTCAGAAGTCCAGGAAGTTATCAAAAGAAAGAAGGTGTTCAGGAAAATGTGGGAGACAGAAAAATAAGACTGGTTGGCTCACAAAGAGGCTAAGGGAGCAGTCATAATTGCAAAGAATAAGTCATTGGAGATGGTTTAGAAGCTTCTGGAAAGTGAATCAACAAATGGTACAAAGAAACTCTATCAGGTTGCAAGACAAAGATAGAAAGATAAAGAAGATAGTCTTCAGACACCCTTTAGGGATGACAGCAACAACCTGTTCACTAGTTCACAGGTCAGAAGAAGTACTTCCAGCTGCTTCTGTATAAAGAAAATCCCACATAATCTGTGCTCCACTAGACACGGCCTACAATAAAAGAGGATAAAGAAACCACATTCGGTGAAGAAGTAAGAACTGCACAAAGGAAAATGAAGTCAGGGAAAGCAGCAGGCTCAGATAAGGCCATGGTAGGTATGCTCAAGATGTCAGGTGAATTAAGGAAGAAATGGCTCCAGATGGTCCTCTATCAGTATGGAGAGAAAAGTGTATCTCAGATGACTGGAGAACAGGCCTTATATTGCCATTGTACAGTTAAAAAGGGGTCGTTCACAACTATGGACAGTATAGCAGTATTAAACTCCTGGTACACTGCATAACAGTGCTGGTGAGGATGATTTATAAATGAATATGCAAAGTAGCAGAAAGTAAGATGGGAGATGAGGACTTCAGATTTATATCAGGATGGAACACAACAGATATGATATTTGCAGTGAGACATATAATTGAGAAGAAGGTAGAGAAGAGGAAAGAGTCCAACTGGGCATTCCAATATTTGGAGAAAGCATATGAAAAGGTCCCAAGAAAGATGATTTGGGCATGCCTGCATAGTTCAAAGTCCCAGATACATTAGTGCAGGCAATGTACAAGGACCCAATGACACAAGTACAAACAGTGTTCATACTCACAGTGTGGTTTCCAGTGGGAGTGGTTGTGCATCAGGGTTCATCTCTGAGCCCACTGCTGCTCATACTGGTGATGGACTACATTAGCAAACAGGTCAGAAGGGACAGATCAACAAAAATGTTGTATGCAGATGATGTGGCATTACAGGCAGACTGAACAAGAACTTCAGCAAAAAGATAGGGGAGTAGAATGAAAAACGGAAGGCATGTGGCATGAAACTGAGTACAGAGAAGGCAGTTGTCATAAAAGCAAATGAAAGAAATCAAAAGAAGTTGAAAACTGAGCTAAAATATAAGCTAGTCGATAGGTTAACAGCTTTAAGATTCTGGGAGGGGTGGGGGAGGAGAAATAAAGTCTGATTAAGGAGGTCAAATCTAGAATCAGAGGAGCTGCAGACAAGTAGCACAGAATCTCGGGATAGTATCTGACAGAAGTATGCCAAAGAAGCAGAAAACTAAGATGCACAAAACAGTGGTGCAATCAGTATAAAAACCTAGATGGTGAAGGCAGAGCAACTGAAGAATCTAGAGGCGATTGAGATGAATTGCCTGAGAAGGATGATAGGATGTACACTGTGGGACAGTCAAATAAATGAGGACATCAGAGGAGTAGCCAGAGTAGCTCCAATTGTGGAGAAGGCTGAAGAGAGCAGATTATGTTTTTTGGGCAGTTGTGCAGGAAGTCATAAGACAATCTGGTGAAGATGAATTGGGACTGACAGTAAGAAGGCAAGAGGAAACAAGTAAATAAATGGATGGAATGTGTGAGGAAAGATCTGCAGCAGTCAGGAATGACCATGGAAGAAGGTAGGAGAGTGACACTAAACTGAGAAAGATGACAACAGTTGACACAACACCCTGATCCCATGCAGAAAATGGGAAAAGTGGGGCATGATGATGATGATGATGATTCTCTGACTAAATGTATCTGGAATAATAACACTGCCAGTCTGCTGAGTCCCAATGTGCTATATCAATGACATCAGATATGATAGTCTGATATTTTTAAACCCTAACAGACAGTGGGTCCAGCCCCCCAGAATTGTTATAATGCACAGGAATGGAATGGATCAAGAACCACCACTACCCCTTACATTGGTTTGCCTTGTTAGGCTACAGCTGTAACCTTTCTGCTTTGCTCAGTGATGGTCATTTGGACTGGGAGGCAGTGAAGATTTGCCTAGAAAGCATGTCTACCCCTAGCCCTGGATAGGCATGCTTCTGGGCCCAACAACTCCTTCAAGTCTGGTATGTCTGCCCCCAAAACAGTCCCTCCCTTCTCAGGATAGGTACTCCCATCCTTCCCTGCTTGCTTCATCAAGTTTTTAAGCTGCTAATCAAACTTTACTTATCTAGTTCTTAGTCAGACCTTTATCTCTCTACACCACTGGTGAATCTAGGGGATAGCAAATTAATTCATTGTTTTTAGAACTGCTTAATAATCTGTATCAAGGAAAAAAGCCAGTTCTTTGGAGGAAGATATGCTAGTTTTGTTACAAAAAGGAAGGGGAGATGTTCACTTTAAACAGAGCCTTTCCCTGGCCTTCTTCAAATGCAGTTTGGATCAATGGATGGGGAAATGCAAATTCACACCTGTGGTAGTGCCTATGTTCCTGATGGACAGGGGCAGTGTGTAGCATACTCAAGGCACAGGCACAAACCCATGTCATCCTCCTGCCCTTAGAAGCCATATATTTGGTATAATTGGGTTTTATTGGCTAGGCTTGTAAGGGTCTCTTAAGCCGTTATACTAGTAATCTCCTATGAACCTATGAGACCCTGAAGAGGTAGAAATTACAAACTGGTTTAACTCTGGAGTGTACATACCGTGTTGCTGGCTAGAGAGTTGACAGGATAGAGGATGTGTTAGCAGGAGTTATTGGATCTAAGCAGCTATAATTTGTTAAAAACAGGTCATCTGCAAAGTACTGGAACTTACTTTTAAATTTTGCTGTCTGTAATGTGGAAATCAGAGCTGATAAGGCAGATATAGATGTTGTGGACATGCAGAAGATTTATGACATGGAGCACTGGGTTTTCTATGAAGTCATTAGAACAGGTGTAGTTAAGGGAAGGCTGTTAAGGGCACAGAAGCTGCATACAGTAGACTTCGAGTGTTCAGTTCAGGAAAAATGGGTGGATTTTGGGGAAGGTTTATCTGGGTGGGGTTTAAAACAGTGATACCCTCTATCACTAGCTCTCTTTTTGTTGGTTATTCAAAAGTTATGACAGAGAATTAGGCAGTATCCAGAACAATTGGATAACTTGGGAGAAAAGAGGAGAATTGGTCTTTTTGATGATAACTGTATGCTTGTTGGGGGATTTGGAAGCAGTCTTACTAGATATTTTGAACACTTTTGAGGAATCTGGTAGGGAGTCAGGGTTATGATATCTGCAAAAGTCTATCTTAATATAGAAGGGAGAAGATAGTTACTTAATGTTGGAACTTGGGCAATACTTAGGTTTTTAGGTTTATTTTACAAAGAGATTAGGGTAAGAAAGGATGAAGCTTGAAGAAATGACTGTGCATGGTTTGGAAAGATAGGATAATTGGGGGGAGAACTTGAGATGGTAAGGGTTATAATTTTACCCTTAGTGCTGTCTTTGATAAGGCACATAAATGCCAGTTTACTGCTTAGAGAGTTAATGGAAGGACAGAGGCTGTTTGGTAGATTTGTATGTAAATTTAGAGGAAGTAAAATAAGTAAGGCTTTGTTAAGAGAAATAACAGGGGAAGATAGTTGGGGAATGCTGGATCTACAAATGTGTTCTGTAGTAGTTAACAATGCTCAGCAAATGAGGACCCATGAGAAGGATTCACTGCAAAGGAGAATAAGAAAGAATATGAGTAAAAGAATGATATATGGACAAGGGATGTGGAGAGGGACAATGTGAAGGCAGTGCAGATATATGGGAGGGGGTCAGTGGAAAATGCAACTAACATCTGGTAAGAGGATAGAAGAGTGCTGAAGGAAAGATTTGAAATGTGTAGAAGAATTGTATAAAGGAAGAGAGGGCAAGAGGGTTTAAAAACTTTCAGATTCTGGAAACAGCATATGATTTAAAGGAAGGAAATTGTTTTCTCTGTCTAGTTAAACTGTGTAATCATGGGAGAAGGAAACTAGTGGGATGTAGGAGAAGTAGGCAGGGGCAGATTGGATTCACCAATAGGAAGTTGGGGCAAAAGAAGTGTGAGAGTGGTATAAAGAGACTGAGGCAATATTGATGAAAAGAAAGAGAGGTGTGAAATAAGGTAGGCTTATGGGAAGAGGTGTGGCTGATGGCAAGGAAGGTGCTTAAAGTAGGGCATGTGGAGATTCTGTACAGGTTGTGTAGGATACCAAAGCAAATAACCAAAGAAGAGAGATGCAAGGAAGTGTTTTGTTTCACAATCCCAAAGCAAACAGCAGACTAACAACAATTAGTCCAAGAGGCGACAATGGAATGTAGGCGAACACAGTTGTCACTCTGCAATAACTTTATTAAAATAGTTAAGCTTTCATACCTTTAATTTTGGAACTTCATCAGTTCTGTTTATCATGAAAGCTGACTATGCTCATAACCCATTTTCATCAGAGGCCTGGGGAGAAAAGCTCCAGTACAATATAATTTTATTGAACATTGACAATGACATCTAACATAGATACTATATACTTCAGCTTAGGAAATGTCAGTTTTTATACAGTATATACAAAAACACGGAGAGCAAGAAATCAGTAGTGGAATTGTATACAAAAGGCATAGCCTTATAATGGCATTTGTTCACTACAGTATTCAGACATATTGTAGGTTGCAGTTTTATGCAGTTACTTTGTTTTAGAAGGGATAAAGAGTTCAGCAAGTAATGCAGATACAGGAGAAAAGAATGGTTTAAACAAGATGAAAGCATTTGCAGCACCATGAGCTGAGTAGGTATGTTTTTAGCTGAAGCTTGAAAGATTTTAGCGATGGCTGTTGTCTGTCTGTTAGTATCCAAAACCTGGAACTACATCCCCCTATGTGAGAGTATACGGAGCAACCAGCCCAGCTGTTAGATTTGGATACAAGTAATAAGGCTTTGTCAGAGAGTGCAGAGTCCTAACAGGGTGATAGGACTGAATTAAGTTTGTTAGGGATGGACAGTTACTTGGTTTATGTAATAGCTTATGGACAGTAGAGAGATGGCAGCATATGAATTGGTGGGGTAGCTTGAGCCACTGTAGGTGTCTGAGTGTAAGACAGCAGTATGATCTATGGGGGCAGTTGGCTGCAAATTTTGCAATCTTGTAGCACTGTTCGAGTTTCTTTAGATAAGTTTGCTGGATAGTAAATACTGGTGCAACATAGAGAAGGGTTGGTAAGAGGAGGGTTGCAGAGATATAAGATCCCACTGTGTTAGATAGATATTGTTTTGCTCTATAGAGAGAGTTCCAATTTTCTGTTCTAGGAACACTCATCCATCTACCTACTGGAAACTTCAACAACGTGTCTTTATTCCTCCAACAGTGAGGGTATCAGAGAGACAGTCACAAGATCACATATAAGAGTAGCCAACATGCAACTCAGGTAGACTTCCTCCTAGTAAGGAAAAGGCACTGGGGTAAAATCCATGATTGCAAAGTCATCCGCAGTGAAACAGTTGGCCCACAGCATAAACCATTACTTGCCACAATCAGCTGCAAGCAGTGGTCAGTGAAAGTTTTAAGGTCAACAGAGACCAGGCTGAAGACCTGGAAGTTGACTGGAGAAAAAGTACAGCAGTTCAAGGAATTACTCAGGGCTGTAGCACCCCAAGAAGAGGAGGAAATAGGTGGAGTTGAAGAAGAGTGGCAGCGCCTAAAACAGCATGTTTTAGGCCTACAGAAAAGATATGTGGCTGAGCCAGGTATGGAAATAGAGTACATAAGGAAAGCTGGTGGTGGAATGTAGAAGTCCAGGAAGTCATCAAAAGAAAGAAGGCGTGCAGAAAGAAGTGGGAGATAGAAAAGACTGACCAGGCTAGGAAGGACTACTGGTTGACTAACAAAGAAGCTAAGAAAGAAGTTGCAATAGCAAATAATAGGGCATCAGAGGCACTGTAGCAACTTCTGGAAAGTGACTCAGTAGGTGGTACAAAGAAACTATATCAGGTTGCAAGGCAAAGACAGAAATATGAAGAAGATAGTCAGACACCCTTCATAAGGTATGCCACCAAGAACCTGCTCACTAGTCCACAGGACATCAAAGGCAGATGGAAGGAGTATTTCCAGCAGCTTCTGAATGAAGAAAACCCCACAGAAGCTGTACTGCACCAGAAACAGCCTATGATGAGAGAAGAAGAGGAGCCCACCTTAGAAGAATAAAGAACAGCACTAAGGAAGATGAAGTCAGGGAAAGCAGCAGGCTCAGATGAGGTCACAGCAGATATGAGAAAGATGCTGGGTGAGATTGGGGAGAAATGGCTCCCGAGTGTACTGATAGCAGTGTGGAAAGAAAGGTGTATCCCAGATGACTGGAGAATACGCATATTCATTCCAGTGTACAAGAACAAAGGGGACATCCACAACTGTAGGAAGTACAGAGACATCAAACTCCTACCACACTCAATGAAAGTTCTGAAGAGGGTGATTGATAAACGCATACTCAGAGTAGTAGAATGTAAGATGGGAGATGAGCAGTTTGGCTTCAGATCAGGATGCAGCACAATTGACCCAATGTTTGCATTGAGGCAGATACTTGAGAATAAGCTAGAGATGAGGAGAGAGTCCAACTGGGTATTCCTAGAAAATGGGAAAGCATATGACAAGGTGCCAAGAAACTGATCTGGGCAGTACTGCAGTGGTTTGAAGTCCCAGAAACATTAGTAGAATGAGTGCAGGTTATGTACAAGGACCCAGTGACTCAGGTCCAAACAGTGTTCAGCCTCACACAGGGGTTCCCAGTGGGAGTGGGTGTACACCAGGGTTCAGCTCTGAGCCCACTGCTGTTCATACTGGTGATGGACTACATTAGCAAACAGGTTGGAATGAACAGATCAACATAGCTGCTGTATGCAGACATTGTGGCAGTACAGGCAGACTCTGAGCTAGAACTTCAACAAAGGATAGGAGAATAGAATGCAAATCTGAAGGCACATGGGATGAAACTAAGCACAGATACGACAGTGGTAATTGCAGCAAATTGGGAAAATCAGAAGATGCTGAGAATAGAGATAGAAGGGAAGATAGAGGAACAGGTAAACGGCTTCAAGTATCTGGGAGGGGTGGTTGAGGAGAATGGTAGTCTGAATGAAGAGAACAAACCTAGAACAAGAGGGGCTGCAGACAACTGGCATAGAGTATTAGGTGTAGTCTATACATAAGAATGCCAAAGAAGATGGAAAGTAAGGTGTACAAGACAGTAGTGCGACCAGTACTACTGTATGGTACAGAAACCTGGGCAGTAAATGCAGAACAGTTAAAGAAGCTAGAGGTGATGCCTGAGAAAGGTGGTAGGATGCATACTGTGGGACAGACGAAGACATGAGGACATAAGAGCAGAAGCCAAAGTAGCTCCAATTGCAGAAAAGATCAAACAGAACAGATTACGATGGTTTGAGCACATGTGTAGAAAAGCAGAAGACAATCTGGTGAGGAAGATTTGGAACAGAGAGAAAAAAGGTAAGAAGAAGCAAGGATGTCCAGCAAAGAGGAGGATGCATTGTGTGAAAGAAGATCTGCAATAGGCAAGTATGAGTGTTGAAGGCAGGAGTGTGACACTGAATTAAGAGAGTTGGCGACAGTTATACCCCAACCCCGTGTAGAACAAAATGGGAAAAAGGGGGCTTATGATGATGATGATGAGTGAGGTTATCAGAGACAGCATTGCCTAGATTTGCTAGCAAAAGTGATTTTATCTGGACTTATCCTTAATGCCTACACTGGACTTATCCCTTATACTCTGTTTAATATGTAAATACAGCATCATTAAGAGATAAGTATTTTAACGTTGTCTAGTTCTATTGATTAACTTATGAGATGCAGTTGTCATTTTTGAAACTGAAAGGTTACGTGCCACATTGTAATGATGTTTTTGGATGTTTGTGTGTTTTCTCAAAGCAGATATGGGGAGATGGCCACTTAAAGAGTCAGGATGAATTCCTGAAGTAAAGTTTTCACTTGGGGTAGAAGAGAGTATCTAGTCTATGGTGGTTCTTTTGTTGTTTTTATTATTATAGCATGTGGGAGATCAGCTAAGTCTGTACATGTTTATGTTTTGAAATGAGTTGTGAGAGGAGAGACCATCAATATTAAAATCACCTAGTATTAATTTTTCTTAAGGAATGTTACAGGTAAGCCAGCAGAGAATGTCTTCTGTAGTGGTATGGTTGTTACCAGGACAGATATAGGCTCGTATAATGCACATAGATTTTGTTTTGGCTTAGTTTGAGAGTTGTGATTGACCAGGATTTTTGCTTTATTGAATTGGGAAGGCGTTAGAGGTGGTTGAGAGAGTTAACGAGTGTTTTCATAGGGTATTACAATTTCTCCAGTTCTCTCATGCTTTCTGTCAGCTCTATAGATGTTAGAGTCTGGAGAAAGTGTCTTGTTATCATTAGGTTCATTTTTCAAACAGATCACAGCAAGTACCACAATGTCAAGTAGGTGTTGCACAAGCCATGCATGAAATTCAGACATATTAATGCGGACGGTGAGTAGAGAAGAGGGTTTTGAGGATTGTCGTGTAGGGGAGGTGGGGTTTGCAGAGAGGGTGTGATGGGTATAGGGAGGAAGTTTGGCCTGGGTTGGGGTGGATATCCCCACTAAGTTTAAGGCATGGACAATACAGAGATTATAGGTCAACCATTTTAGTTTAGATTTGGGCTTTGGACAGAGGTTTTTGGATATTAGCTTGGTAGTGTAAGTTTTTTTTTATTTAAACAGATGTGTAGATTTGGCAGAGAATAGGTTGGAGTTATATCAGAAAACTTCTGGTAGGAGCTGGTAGCTAAAGTTTGTGAGGTGGAAGATGAGGGGATTGAGAGCTTAGTTGAGTGGAATGAGTGAAAAGGGAGAGGAGGAGGAAAGGGCGAGTAAGTGCTACTGGGTAAAACAAGTTAGTTACATGTAGCAAGTGGGTTGGCTGGAAGTGTTACTGTATGAAAGTGAAATTTTAGGAGTTGATACTTGAGAGTTGGGAGAATTTAGGGTGGAGGATGGAGTCTAGTGAGCTACATGCAGGTATGTCTGATGCATTTGTATGTGAGTGAATGATGGTATGAATGAGATATTAGGGTCAGGGGGTAGTGTTTATCTCAATGAATGATTGCGACTTTCCATATGTGTAGAAAGGTGTGTCATTTAATGGGAGTGGAGAATAGTGTGAGAGATGTGATGTGTGAGCTGGGGATGGCAGTTAAATAAAGTCTGAGGAAAGGCGGAAATGAGAAGGATGATAATTGGATGGAGATAGTGGGGATGAGTTTGGAGAGGAATAAAGGTAATTGTAGTGGGGTTGGTAGAGACTTGGGGCTAGGGTAGGCCAGTAGATTGAGCCTGAACGGTGAACAGAGTGGGTTCACTGGGCAGGAAAGAGAGAATAATTCCTAAAATACAAGCAGCAAACGAGACTCAAGTCAGGTTAGTGAAACACCATCCAGGTAAACAGTAACCTTGAAGTAGCGCTTTACAGTGTGATAGTATATTGGTTACCACAGATAGCTAATATATTCCCAGCAGTAACAAATTATAAATGGACTAATCAATCTCTCTAGGGCAGATTGTTTGAACAGCTAGAGGGTTGCAAAACTTAGTTTGTATCTGTTGTTTTTATGGTATATTACTTGCTAATGTATGATGGGAAGAAACCAAGAGGAAGGCATTAATGCCTACACTAAGTCTACACCATTCTGAGTGAGCAAATAACAGAAACATAACTCGCCTTCTTCCTCCTAATTTTAGTTTTCCTACTGATTTTCTTGCTTTAAATATCAAGGAAAATTTGTAAATGTTACCACAGAGTGTTGACTGCATATACACTGAGTGTAATCTTTCTGAGTGACTAGAAAGCTCAAAAAATGTGGTAAGGATGTTCTTGAATACAGATCATGTACACTTAGTGTAGGCATTAATAAATCTGGCCTACTGTCTAAAATAGGTTAGTCTTTAAAGTCAATATTGTTTTATTTTATGTTTTTATTCTCTTTTTTCTCTTTGGAAAAGATAGGCATGAATGGAGAGTTAAGTGATAGATGCAATATTTTATTCGAAGAGATATTCGAAGATACAAAAATCGATTAGGTGTGAGATTAAGTATGTGTGGAAGGAACTGGTAGGGCTGAGGGTTGTAGAAGAAGGATGCTGATAACATATGCAAGCCACGGTATTGCGAAAAAAGGTTCAAAAATGCAGGAGAAGAGTGAATGTTGAACATAGCTGCTGCTCTTTAAATTTTACTTTTTGCAGGGGGGGGTCTGATATATGCCATCACTGAGTTTGCCATACTGCTCAGAAATGGTATTCAAGTGGCTGAAAAACACTGGAAAGATGAACCACAAAGCATCATAGAATATGATGAAGTCTACATTACATGGGATTACCCATTACCAAAAGTTCAAAAGATAGATGAGAGAAAGCCAGTTATAGTGGTCCATGAAAAGAAGACAAAAGTAGCACTGATCATTGAAATTGCTACACCCAATGACTATAAAGTATCTTGTGTACAGAGAGGCACAAAGTCATAAAATATCAAGATTTGCAGGCAGAAATGAGAGCAATGTGAAAGAAAGATACCCAGACAGACAGTTCCAGTAGTAGTAGGAGCAATGGGTCTTATAAAAAAGAATCTACAATCGTATTTAGATATGTTACCAATATTTATTTATTGGCATTTGTTGACCGGGAAAGTCCACTGGGCACAGGACCCCTTTTCAGTGGAGGCTCAGGAGAAAAGGTCCACAATTAACAAACAACAAAAACTTACACATTTTGATTATAGTCTGGGGAGAAAAGGCTCCGCAGTTTTAAAAACAAGAACAAAACAAGACAAGTGAATACTACAGAGAGTATACATTTGCAAAACAGCTGTTATATACAGTAATCAGCAAGCTTCTAATTATAGTTAAAAAGTACAACTCAGAAATTATGGACTTTGTGATGGATAGACAAGGTCTACTAGTCACTTGAGTAGAAAGAAATGAGAGGTGTTAGATGGTAGGTTTCTTGTTTAATGGGTTGTGTAATTAAGGGGGTTTGCATTATATATCTCATGTACAGTTTGGATTATGTAACACGTAGGATTTTAGTGCAGCTTTAAAGGGCTTTAGGGAGTCTAGTTGGGTAATAGAGGGGAGGATATTCCATAGTTTGTATGTTGTAGGAATATAGGGATTGTCCTGCTCTCTTGTTGGGTTTGGCTACACTTAATAGGGTTTTCTTGGAAGAGCGGAGGGATCGAGTAGGGGTATTTGTGTGTAAGATGGCTTGGAGAGCGGGATAGCTATTAGGTTGGAAAATTAATTTATGGGCCATAGAGAGTTGAGTAAATTGGAGGTAGTGGTGAAATTCTAGCCAGGATAGGTTTGAGAGAACGGCACAGTGGTGGGAGCAGTTTGGCAAGTTTGATGCAAATTTTGCTATTTTATAGTAGCATTGTTATAGCTTACTACTAAGTGATTTATGGAGGTTGGTGAAAATTGGGCTGCCATACATAAGGGATGGAATAAGCAAAGTGTATGCTAGTTTGTTTCTAGTTTGCTCATCAAGGTATAGCTTGTGTCAGTATAGTTTGCCTAGTTTGAAATGGGTCTTCTTTATAGTTTGCATTATATATTGCTCAAAGGAAAGTTTGTTGTTGATAGTGATTTCTAGTAGTTTTGTGAATTGTACCTGTTCACTGTTTTGTTATGGGAGAGAAGTTTGAATTCTGTAGTTGGAGATTTTGGTGAGAATAGTAACAGTTTAGTTTTTTTTTTTATTTGCATTGAGCATTAAGTGAGAGTCATTTAGCCAGTTTTCTGTAGAGGAGAAATCGTCTTTGGTTATTTTCTGGAGGTTGGTGAAATCATGTGAGGATGAGATGATAGTTGAATTATCTGCATACTGAATTAGTATGCTGTTCTGGGAGGCTTTATTTAGATCATTAATGAAAATATTAAAAAGTAGTGGTCCTAATATGGATCCTTGTGGGACACCTGTGTTGTTTACTAAGAAATCAGAAAGTTAGTTTTGCCATCTGACTGATTGCTGCCTCTTGTTTAGGTAGGAGGAAAACCAGGTTATTACAGTTTTGGAGCAGCCATGTTTCTGTAAGTGTTGTGAGAAACAGTGTTGAAAGCTTTTGAGAGGTCGAGCAGAAATACAGAAGTGGTTAAGCCAGTGTCAATAGCTTTGTTAACTATATCAGTAAAGGAGAGTAGGGCTGAGGTAGTGCTATGGCCTGAGCAGAAACCATGCTGAGTGGGATATAAGAGGTTATTTTTGATGAGGTGATTGAGTAGTTGGTTTGAATACATTTTTCTCAGATTTTTGATAGTGGGGAGAGGATAGAGGATGAGGCAGTAGTTTGATAGATCGTGGGCATTGCTTCCTTTGTGAAGTGGGTTAATTATGGATTTTTTCCATAGTAGGGGGACATATGATTCAGTAATGGAGCGATTGATAAGAATGCTGACTGAATAGGCAGACATCATGGCTGTAGTTGTAAGTATTCTGGTGGTAGGTTATCGGCCGAGAGTGAGCAGGGTTTTAATGTGGTAAGAATTCTTTGAATAAGGAATGTAGGCATGGGTGGAATGAGAAAGGAGAAATAAGTGGAGAATTAATTATGGAGAATAGGGGTCTATTGTGGTAGTGATAGAGGTGGGTTTTGTATTTGAGGTGAGTCCTTGGTTAGTTTTTGGATGGTGTCAATGAAGTGGTTATTGAATATTTGACTGATCTGGAGAGGGTTTTTATCGAGTGCAGTGAAGGATTTTGGATGTTATCAGGATTCAGAAAGGAGGATACTGATTTCCAGAAAAATTTTGGGGCAGTATTTTGGGAGGAGAGTTTAGAGGAGAAGTAGGATTTTTTATCAGTTATGATAAGCTTCTTTGCAGCATTTGTAAGTTTTTTGTAATTTAGTTTGTTTTCTATGGTCCTACATTTTTTACAAGCTTTGTCTCTAGACATAAAGAGTTTGTTTGGTATGTTTTGTCAACCAAGGGCCATGGTTTGGTTTTCAGCATTTAATACGTACAGGTGCTAGGTTGTTTAGTGTGTTCAGAAAGGTGCTGTTAAAATACTGTACAGCCTCATCTAAGGGCAGTGCTTTTAATAGGGATCAGTTGTGAGTTTGAAGGGTAGTTATAAATGATTCTTGGTTAAAATGGGTCGGATTCCTGACTGATTTATATGTATGAGGTTTGGGGAGGTGTAAATGGGTTCTGTGGGTGCAAGCAGGTAGGTGGTCACTTAAGGTGTTAGGGAGGGTACCGGTATTGGTGTAGTAGTGGGGGTGGGATACTAGGATCCAATCTAGTATGGCTTCAGCTCAGGTGTTTTATGGTTGTGTAGGCTCTGAGATAAGTTGTGTGAAACTATGGAGATTATTGCTGGCAGTAGGAGATTTGGAGGTTATGTTATGCCAATTGATGTTAGTGTCTCCTAGTATGATGGTTTCTTGGGGGATAGTATGGTTTATCCATTCTAGGAAGTTTTCTAAGTGAGGGATGTTTTGACCAGGGAGACTATAGATGGTGACAATACATAGTTGTTAGTTAGGGTTTATAAGTAGGGATGGCATTAAGATTTCCAGGGAACTGAAAATGGGGACTGACACAGGATGTAAATTTATTAAGGAGTCTTTATATATTAGGTCTATGCCTCCTTCTTTTTTCTGGACCCTATCTTTGTGAGTAATGTTATAGCCAGGTGGAAGGATTTCGGAGTCTAATATATGTGCTTTGAGCCAGGTTTCAGTTATTGCTATTATGTCAGGAGGGTGGTGACTAAGCCAGGACTGGAATTCTGTAATTTTGTTTTAGAGACTTCAAGCATTGATAGCTATGAAGAATAAATCACGGGTTTTATGGATGTGGGTAGTTTTGGATAAGTTCTCAGGTCCTGGGTTGGGGTGTGCATCTCCACATTGGGGTAGGACTATGAGAAGACGAAGTAGAGTGTGGTTGGTGACTTTTCTGTAATGGCATTTGAGGGTAATATAGTGTTAATTTAAGTTTAGTGGAGAGGGTGGGGCATGTAACTCTCTAAGAATTGCAGAAGGAGTCATTACCTGGCACATTGCGAGTGCTCCGAAGAACACTTTTGGCTGACATCAAAGATTGTAAGAATACTATTTTCATGAACTTTAATCATACTTTGACTTAGCAATCCAGTCAAAAGATTTGGCGAAATAAAAAAAAATGAGAATGGGGTCCAAATAAAGAAATAATAAAATCAACGAGCAAAGGAGAGTAGTATTGATGGAACTGAATTCAGCCTCAAGTCCTGGTGTGTACCTTCATGGACACACCCTGTTTTAACAAAATCTCACCAAGATGCTGATATAGAGACTGCATTTTGTATAACACATAAAGGGTATATATTATTTGTCAAAAACTAATTACAGTGAATGGCTGTTCATCAAGCACAAAGCATCAAACGTTCCCATCAGTGAACATTTTTCATAGGCAAAGGAGTTAGTTGGCCATCATTAGAAATATATCCTTTTCCCCACTGTAGTGTAATCTTGGAGTTTGTATATGTGTGTATGTATATATATATATATATATATATATATATATATATATATATATATATATATATATATATATATATATAAAGTAGGGGTATGACCTTGGTGGGTTTGAAATAATGCAGTGTGTGTGACAGTTGCTGTGGAGGACAAGTAATTCCCTTCCCTATGAAAAATGTTCGCTGATGGGAACGTTCGATGAAATGGCTCTTCAATGCTGAATGGATAGAAGAAGTAAAAGAAACAGTAAGAAGTTCAGATGTACATGATATGGAATGGGATGAAGGAACAGCCAGAGAAATCGAAACCAAATTATGAAAAGCTCCTAAATTGAAAACCCCAGACCCAGATGTAGAACCTAACTTCTGGCTGTAAGTATTAACATCTGTGCTGAAAGATTTAGCCCTGAGTAAGAAGTACATGTATGCACATCCTGAACAGACACCAACCTGGTTAACAATAAACGATACTCCTCCTTAAGTGTACCTGCAAGCTGTCCTAAAAACTATAGACAGATAAATTGCCTTCTGATGATGTATGAACTATATACTGGAATTAATGCAGACAGAATTTCTAGTTATTTAGAAGAAAGCTCAATCATGACAATAGAACAATGGGGTAACAAAAACAAAGTTATATAGAACAAAGATCATTTCTTGTTAAATAAAGTCATAAAGCAGAATTGTAAAAAAGAGGAAGAATCTAAGTATGGCATGCTAAATTACAAAAAAAGTATCTCAAAATAAGCATTTGAGAGCATGCCACATTCAGAGATAAAGGAGTGCTTACTGATGTATAAGATAAATCCTACATTGACCAGTTCAGTTTATATTAACTGAAGGCTATTAGTTCAGTATGTAGTTTTAAGTTGTCCTTTAGTTATACTGTTTTTTTTTAATTCAGCTAATCTATATTTTCTTTATGGAATATAAATATATTTGATATTCTAGCAGAACAGTGGAGTTTACTTGTCACAATTGTTTTTGTAATGGGGAAATGATTTTTTTAAACACCTTTACTAAATTAGCACTTTATAGGATTATACAAGGTTACTAGGCTATTGGCCCTGTGGCCCTTATAAACCTAGCCAAGAGTTTAGCCCATGTTTAGACAATTCAGCACCCGATGCCCCTGTCCAGCAGGGACGTGGGTGGAATCCCAGGGCTGTATTTTCTATTTCCCATTCAGTTAGCCAGGTTGCACTTAAAAAGGGTTAAAGAGGAGTCTATTCCATAGATGGGGGAATCTATGGGACACAAATCTGTCCTGCCAACAAGTCCTATTGAAGTCACAGACCAGGCTGAGGCCGCATATTCGGGTTACTCAAGTGGAACTTGACTTGCGGATATACAGCAGTCCCATCAAGGTGGGGTCCGAGATTGCCTTGTATGACAGACAGATGTCACCTCTAAGGAGTCTGTATGAAGTTGAGTAGAGGGATACGGCTTTTAGTCTGTCTGTGAATGGTAGACTTTTGAGGCCCTGGATTCTCCTGGTATAGAAGCCCTGTGGTCTCTCCAGCTGCTACATGTGCTTTGCGAGTTACATGCTAAACAGGGCATTGTACAAAATAATGGGCCTTATAAGGGAAGAATACAGGGATGTTATGAGCTCCTTGCCCCTGGATGGGATACCCTTACTTATGAGTTGGGCCATGTAGAAAGCTTTCTGTACAGTGGAAGCAACATGGTGGTCAAAAGTCAGGTTGCTATTAATCTGGGTGCCCATATCCCTCATGACTGATTGTGACACACAATATATATATATGTGCCTAAGATAGGCACATATATATTAATAGAAAACAAAACAAACTGTATTAGAATTCTTTTATTTACATACATTATACGTTGCATATATATTTGATTTCTATATAAGAAATGTCATTCAGTCCAGCATTACATAAACTGCTCAATTCCTGACTTCCTTTAAACATCTCTCCTCCTCCTGAACATTATTCTGCATGAATTGTTGCCACAAATTCCATTTACTTCTATGTAATTTGCTTCTTCCCTTTTCTAAAGATCACACTTCAAATTAATTTACATCTTTTTGCAGTATTTAATACGTGAAAAAAGGTGGTTTAGATTTTCATTGCCATTTTCTAGTTATTGTTTTTTTTTTCTTTTTTTGGCAGCCAATGAAATTAAACTTAGTTAGACTTGACTATATCTAGTAAGCCGCGGTGGTGCAGCGTTTAGTGTTGTCGCCTCACAGCAACAGGTTCTCCTGTTCGATTCTTGGCTGGAGCACCTTCTGTGTGGAGTCTGCATGTCCTTCCCACGTTTGACTGACGTTAAAGACATGCAGGTAGGTGCGAGCGTGAATGTGCATTCCTTCTTTGAAGGTTGAGCGTCGGGCTGGCAACTCGGCATCGTAAAATTCTACTGCCAGTCATGAGCGGACCGGAGTTCTGCTGTGGTGACCCCAGACCGGGAAAAGCCAAAAGTCTTTTAGACTTGACTGTATCTCGACAATTCAGATCCTGTGTCCCAAACCAAAATAATAATTTCCTTAGTTATAGCATTTGCACCCCTAATATTTTGGACAAAAATTTCTCTAGGTATTCTGTAGAGAAGTTTTAAAATCTGCCAACTCATTACACCCACAAATCATGCTCCCAGCTACCTCTCTCTCTGCTGTCACACTTCCAACATTTGCTATCTCTTTGAGGAAATGTTCTTTGAAGTCCACGTGGGGTATAAAATACCCATGCAACACTTCCAAGCAAAAATGCTAGACCTTCTAGACTTTGTTGCATACTTGGTCTGTATTTTGTGTTTTCCAAAATTGTGGCTTTGGAAGTATAAGCCCTGCAGGAGCCGTGTGTCTCTCCTGGTAACTTTGTAAAGGAAAACTATGGTAGTGGTCCT
This sequence comes from Protopterus annectens, assembly GCF_019279795.1. Lineage (NCBI taxonomy): Eukaryota > Metazoa > Chordata > Ceratodontiformes > Protopteridae > Protopterus > Protopterus annectens. The sequence goes on from NC_056734.1 coordinate 894,242,650, forward strand.
TACTTGGATCCTTTTTTTTAGTTTTAGTTTTTTTAGTCCTTAGGGGTCATATTTACATTAGAGAAACCAACAGAAAAGGTTGCACAACTCTGACTAGTCTGTCCAAGTGTTACTCTCAATCCCTCCTTCCTCCATGTTATTTCTCTATGTAAAAGCCTCAGCTGTCTATTCTGCATGCCGATGGCTCATTACCTGTACATTCCTTGCTTTATACAGAAGAAATTTCTCAGATCTAGGTCAAAGTTTTTCTTCTTGATCTGTTATCATTTGCATTCCTCCATGCTCCATCTTTGTTTTTCTTTGTAATCCCATAAAAATTTATAGAATTATAGGATCATAGAAGGTTAGTAGGTTATTGGTCCTAGCGCTCTTACAAGCCTAGCCAAGTACAACCCCTGTTCCAAAGAATTTCAAGGTATTAAGCAGAACTAAGTCAACAACTACTGCCCTTGTCCAAGAGGGACACAGGTGAAACTCCCAGGGTGAATTTGTGGTTTCCCATCCAGTCATCCAAATTATGCTTAAATAGGGTCAGGGATGGGCTCTGATTCAGGATCTTCAGCATATGTGATATGTTGACAGACTGAAATCACTGTCACTATACTCTGTGTCTTACAGACTATTCAGAGGTGACCTCTGCCTTGCATATAAAGCGATCTCCGCTATTTAATGTCTTGTATATCTGTATCATAGTTCTCCTGTTTATTTTCTTATTTGATAAGAAAAGAATACAAGCCCTCAGCATTTTTCATATTTCATTCCTCTAACATTATAGTTGCTTTACTTTTTGTATCATTTTCAGCAATATGATTATCCTTCTGCATGTCAGTTTTCATTCTAGTTGTTGATTTTCCAGTGCCTGAGAAAGGAGAATTATCATCTTGCCTCTAATTTCCACTCTCTGGATATATTCACACCTCCTTTTTATTTACTTTTGCTATTTCCCTTTTGTTGTGCACTTGATGTTTAAGACCTGTGTAATAATACTGCCTTGTTTGAAAAGTGGTTACTGGCTATTGGTCAAGATCATGGCTATAAATGATCTTTGGACTGTTCATTTACTCCATTAGCAAGCAAACAAAGGTAAATAAATAAAAGAGATAATTAAAACAATAGATCAAGTCAGTCAGTCAATCAGTCAAGCAAAGAGAAATAGATAAACCCCTATGCCCTCCTATGATTTGCTTGGTATGACTTTATCAGCTATTTAAAGTGTAGCTACTGTGTCTCCTCAACACATCTGAGTTTATATCTCATAGCTTAGCAACAGAATCTCATAAATAACAGTTCCATGTACACGCATGTTCATAACATATGTATTTGAGTTCCTGATTTTGTGACTGGTGCACATGAAAAAAACATTTCTTGCAGGTGTACACTTCCTTGCAGATTCCAAGTGAGGTCTTTGACCCCCCCCCATTCCTTTTTTTATTATCACCTAGAGTTCATTGCACCTCAGGCAAAGGTAAATCATTGCTTCTTCTTCTTCTTCTTTCAGCTTTTCCCAGTTAGGGGACGCCACAGCAGAACTCCGGTCTGCTAATGATTGGCAGTAGATTTTTACGGTGCCGAGGTGCCAGCCTGACACACAACCTTCAACTAAGGCACGCCCATTCACGCATGTCTTTCGGACGCCACTCAACCGCGGGGAGGACATGCAGACTCCTCACAGAAGGCACTCCAGCCGAGAATCGAACGGGAAAACCTCTTGTTGTGAGGCAGCAATGCTACCGCTGCACCACCGCGGCACAAAGATAAATCACTGCTGACAATGTAAAACCTGCTTTACTTTTTCTCCAAGAGGCTGGGAGGTCACACTCCTCACACTAAGATATTATCACTGCAATGTCACTGCTATGAGAGGTGAATGTACCACACAGACAACTGCTACTCTGCTCTGCTGTGCTCGAGTAACAATGAAATGAGCTTGGGTGATCAGAGAAAATATGGGCAACCACGTAACTTATTCCCTGAATTATTACTCCTCAATAACAGCACCATTCATGAAGAGCTTTACAGACACCCTGTAATAAGATGGAAATTGGAGAATCTATGTTTCATGTAAGCTGTTTAACGTAGTCTGGGTTATTAACCCATAAGGGCAGTACCAGTCAGGAAACGAACCTTAAAAAAAGCAGTCACAGTCTGTTACTATATGGTATAAAATTTGACCCCCAAAGCAGCAGTATCTGTCAAGAAAAGAACCTTACAGGAAGCAATATGTTCTTAGTTGTTGAATTAGGGGACATACACCTCTTTCTGTTATATACAGAGAATTCCAGGCTTGTCCATGCCTGATTTTTCCTTTATAGCTGTCTCCACGGGACTCTACAGAAGAAAAATCCTGATATGGAAGAGAGGTCATTGTGATCAGTAAATCACTGTTCTCATTTTACTCTCTGTTGGACTCCTCTGAGAGCTTGTGCTGTTTCTAGCTCTGCTCTCTCTCAAATTGTGTTTATTCTTTTGTGGACAGAATAAAGGAAATTCACCCCCTCCGCCATATAGGATGGTACCTGTTTTACACTGTTGCATGCATTGTCTGCCAAGCTCTTTTGTCATTTTCTGGGTATATTCTAGCAGGAGATCCCATCCCCCATTAACTTATGCACTTTAACAAAGCAGCTGTCTTGTTTGTGCATCATATGAAGCTTGCCCAGTCCTAGAACTTATTTTTGTCATAAGACTTGAGTTTTATTTGAATATTTATTTGTTGTTTTTTAAACTATGTTGTCACACTAGGCTTACCAGAGATTTCTGTTTTCCAGCAGTTACCCAGAGAATTGAACAAGAAGCAAAAATATGCATATAGTTACATGCTGAATAAAATGCAAAGAAAATTGCAGTATAAAAAATACAGATAGAGCTAGATAGGCAACTGATTTCCAATATGGTATGTATACAAGCTTAATTTATTAATACGTGATCTCAGATACCAGTAATATGTATGTCTGACAACGAGTGTGCATGTGTACATGCAAACATATATATTTAGTATACATATGCATCTATACATGCGTGTGAGTGCACAGAAACACATGCACAAGCAAAGTAAATATGATAACAAAACAGACAAGAAGAACTTAACAGGCATGCTGCAAATCTGTTTATATATGCACACACACACACACACACACACACACACACACACACACACACACACACACACACACACACACACAATGTATGTCAACAGCACAAGCAAGAAGAACTGCTTACAAGGCAAGCTACCAATGTCTGTTTATTTATTTAATTAGAGCTGTGCTTTCAAAAAAAATAGGTTACTGAGGTGACTTCCTTAAAAGCAGATTTAGTTCTGATTGGGGGGTCTGTTTAGCTTTAATGGTGAGAGAGGACCTACTATAAGCCACCTGCTTGTTGATGACCATCTCTTTAATCAATAGAACTATGGGAGTGTAGCCAGTTCAGTGCACTCTAGATGCTGCTAAACTACCTCAGCTCTTGAGTTCTAATAAAAGCACTTAGAGTGGTGTTTTGATAGCGCCCACAGTGGTGGTCTACAAAAATCCATGTTATTTGATTGCAGCATGGCACAACAAGTCTCTGAACAGTTTGGAGTGCTGTTGCACTGAACATCCATTCCATGTTGTGAAATTTCTATTTATTACTTCAGCAGTCATTTAGTGACTGTGGACTAAACACAATGTGGTTATAACCCTGCTTGTTTGTTTCCAGATATCTGAGATCTCTTCATAACTGCATCTGGGATGTGGTAATAAGATGTACCAACAAAGTGCTCACTTTATTGCGATAGTTATGGGGATTCATACTGTCTGTACTAATGGGTGCAGGAAAGAGCTGGTCAGAGTAGGAGAAAAAAAGAATCTCTGCTAAGTAATATAACTTTTTACTTAGTTCTGTCATAAAAAATGAAAATGTATGTGTTGTGAGCTCTGATAGTCTTTTTTGTGTAACTCCAATTTTCAGGAAATGCAGAAAGACTGGTTAGAGGTAGCAGGTATAATGTACTTTACATAAAATAGCTTCTGTCGGTATGAGCATACACTTGTGCTGGACCTTCTGTTTAATTCACCTGCAGTCTGTTCTTGTGCAGGTGACACAATGTCACCATCTCCAGCATTTACCTTCTATCATTTATCCTATACTTTTATAAACCATCCAGACAAAAAATCTGTTACTTTTTCTTAATATAAATGTCTTTGTCCCCACCACTGATTTCATTAAAAAAAATGTATGTCAGCTGTGAAATCTGGCAATTACCCTCCTTTTGCCTTATCTCTGCCTGCCCGTTTTTTTTTTTTTTTTTTTTTGCATTAAGCTCATAAAATATCTTTCATTACCATCTTTTCTTTCTGACAATATATAACAAATCTAATGACCCTTTGTTTATATTCCAAAGCTTATAGCCCTCTCAGCTTAACAGTCCTGTTTTACACTCGTAGCAATTTAAGTTCTTTTTTCACGTATGTCCTACAAAACATAGCACTAGTCTATTTAAAGATTTCCTCAGCAGTTCATTATACAAAAGAGTCAAGACCTCTTCTTCTCAGGAATCCATTCCTTTGGGTTTGCATCCCACCATTCAGTTCACCTTGCTTGTAGTTCTTTCACTCAGTGGAATATGATTGTTGGTGTAATTTCCTTATTGTAAAATTTAACCAGGTAGGTAAAATGATGTGATGACCATTTCCAGCCATGGCTCAGGACATAAAGGAGACCGATGACCTTCATGCTAGAAAGACATTCAAAACATTTACAGAACTGAAACTGAGGAGCAAGGAGGAAATTCTGTTAAATGAGTAAACAAAAGACGCAAACATTCAGGATGTATGCGTACAACATAGAGACCCAGAAACACTATTTAAGCCAGCAAAGCTGGAATTCATGTTTTACAGCAAAGGGAGGAAGAAGAAGGAGGATAAAGCTGGTGGGAGGTGCTGCAAGTCGTGAATCACTTGATGAAGGCAAACTGCCTAGATTAAACGGTGTTACTACAGGTAAGATGTGTAAAATATATTCAGTAACTAAGCAAAGCCTAGAAACCCCCGAATGATACAAAGACCTCACTAAATAGGGAATGGTTTGTAATAAACCTTAACATGGCAGAGTTGAGAGACAGATGTAATGCTGAACATCCAAATAAGATAAATGCTGACATAACAGGTAAGTAATATATAAGGGAAATCGATGTTTAGTCATGAAGTTGCCGATGACTGAACTAGGTAAAATCAGGCTGCTGCCTTAAATGGTACAGCTTTTAGTGTATAGATTTTGCTAAGATTCACATTTGTAAATGTTAAAACACCAGTTCTGCATTTCCTTGCTTTAAACAGCTGTCAGTCATCTGCCAATTTCTTATGTATTGCAAATTTCTCTGTAAGTTGTGGTCTCTACTGTTTGTAATATTTGTAAGTTTTGACCACCCTACCAACCATTTCTGAAAAACTGATCTGCAACTATTGCTCTGCTAGGAGTCATTCACAATCTCCCAAAGAGCTGACTGAGCCATTGGCCAAAGTGATATCTATGGCATAGTATCTAAAGAAGGATGTGCTGTTGCTGTTTTGCAGTTCCTACTCCAGAATCCATTCTCGTTAGTCAGTATAGAACAAGATGAGCACAATCCCATTGTAGTGTGCTGCAGTCTTCAGAAGAAACATTCCTTATGGTTTCATTATCTTAAGCAGGTTTATTTAAAAATAATATAAAAAGTTCAGGTTCTTGTAAACACAACAAATGGAATTACCACACAAAATAAATGCTTAATTATTTTCTTTCCATAATCCAAGACAGAATATATCAAAACTCAAAATGAGGAAGAGAGACAAAGTAAGTCCTATCATGTAGTCTTTTCATAATCCAGTACAGAACACTGCCTAAAATCATCTAAAACTATTTAATCTTATTATCCATTACAGCAAGTATTTCCAACAGTTCAACAAAAACAGTTTGCAACACTTAAGCTACAGGACACCATTCCTTATCCTCTTTTTTCATTAGAGTATATTTTCCTGGATCCTGTCCTTCACGTATACCATTTAGCTTGCACTGTTACAAGCTGGAGACACTTTCTGGCTTTCTTTCTTCACTCGTAGATCAATGGATCTAATTCTTCGCAGGCTAGTGGTCTTGCGGATCTCTTCCTGTATCTAATTACCATTATCTTCACTCCTTACTCCTGTTGGCCTTAAAGGCACAGCTCTCTTTAGGCTCAGTAGCCATCACTGTGCCATGCCACACACAGTGCTAATAACCATACGATACAAATAAGTAAAGGCACTTCATCAAGCAAGCAATAATATCTGACATGGTAGGCATTAGTATGGAAATAACTAATCGCCCTGAGGTGTTGTAAGGCCTGAAGCTGCAGGTGGAGGGCCTCTTCACCCCTGGAAGGTCTTTTGTTTCCCCAGTTATTGCACTTATAAAATGGGTTATCTGTTAAATTGGCTTGCACCTGTTTTACTATTATTATATATTTTTTTATATTTTTGATGTAAAATAGTTATTCTGCCTAGTGTTTTGTAATTGCTTTAGGATATGCAATTGCTGTTGTAGGACATGTTTTACATTCAGCTATTAGGCAAGTATTTAATGTCTACATATACACACACACACACACACACACACACACACACACACACACACAAACACACACACAAACACACATTCTTCTAAAGCATTTGACTTGCATTACTTTTATTTTATTTAATTTTCCAAACTTGCGAAATGTGCCTTCGATAGTGAGGAGGGGGAATAGCAGCTTCCTGTAACTGCTTATTATTGTTACTTTTGTCATTTCTTTTTATTTTGTTTAACTAATGCTCACCAAATGAGTCCCATTTAGTGAATGAAATCAGGATGACAGCAATTTGCCTTCATTCCAAGCTTCTAAACAGCTTAATATGCTGCCTTGAACTTATAGACTTGGTACAGGCTGTCCCTGTACATTAAAACCCTCTTAGGGTTGCCACCTTTTCAGATGGCCAGAGTGCGACAATTGTGGTACAAAAATCAAATTTTGCAGGCCAAACAAACCCACAGCCAGTACAAAGGGCAGAACTTCACTTTTTTGCCTAAATAAAAGCTTATTCTTGTAGGATTTTAGCTGCTTATTCTGTTTCTGATAACATTTAGATGTTTCAGATACAGAATAACTGTTTTATGCAACTATTACATAAAATGTAGAAAATAATTTTGCCCTAACATCTCAGGACATTGGCCATTTTTACAATTTTTTTGCAGTACACGACTGCCCAAAGAGGGACTTTCCATCACAAAGTGGGGCAGGTGTAACCCTATACCCTCTCGGAGAATGTCTGTTCTCCTATAGTGTATCACCATTGAAAAAAGCCCATTTTCTCAAAGTAAGTATGATCTACTTTCTGATGTTCTGATTGGTAAATAATTTGCATAAAGTTGTTGATTGGTTGGTTGCCGTTTTTTGAATTTGATGTAAAACAGAATCTTGGAGCAGTTTGAACTATAAAACAGTTAATTGTACTTAAAGGTTAACAGCACAGTTTGACTAAAATGTCATTTTACAAGTGTCAAGTCTTTCTTGTATTTTTGACAGTTCTCACTGTTTTGAAGCCATGGTTGCCAATGTCTACTGTTTTATTCCAAAGATATATGCTGATGATGAAAATGCCACTAACAGATAAAGTTCTGTCATCCTTCAGAGCCTCAGTTTGACCACCCACTCTTCATAAAGTTGGTCAAAATTTGGTGGAAAGCTGTCAAATGTTTTGGCCTTTATGTTATCACTGAACAACAAATCTCACACTCTAACGCATTTGCAATATCTGCTACATGTTATAAACAAAGCAGGTCCTAACGCCTATTAAGATATTTATTTAACTAAAACTTTGTTTAGACTGGTGTTTTGGGCCATCTTGTAAAATATACAAGTTATTCTTGGAGAAAAAGTTAATTGATGAGATTTTCTAAGTGCGCACCACTGGCTGTTCTAGAATTGTTTCCTGATTGGTTCTCTTCATAGGTTCAAAGGTGTGTACCAGGCTAATGGCCTTGGAGCCTTTACAAGCCTAGCCCATAGAAGTGCCCTGGCATCGTGCCGCCCAACGTTAGTTCCCTGTGCCTCTGTCAAGTAGCGCCACTGGAGTGATACCCAGGGTGAACTTTCTATTTCCCATCCAGTCATCAAGATTTCTCTTGAAGAGAACCAGTGAGGTACTCTGCTTGACATGTATGGGAAGTCTATTCCAGAGCATGGACAGTCTCTGGGTTATGAACCTGTCCCTCCAGCATGTTCTTTTGATTGTGGTAATGAGGTTGAGGTCTCTGGAGCGTGTGGTGCGGAGGGATTGAGATTTCTTTAGATGTAGCATTTCTAACAGAGCTGGGTCAGACATGGCTTTGTAAGTCAAGCAGAGATCGCCTCTTAGTAGACGATATGAGACAGAGAATAGCTGGAGTTTTTTTGAGTCTGTCCATGTAGGACATGTGTTTAAGGCCTAGGATCCTCTTTGTGAGGTACTTTTGTGGCCTTTCCAGCTGTTGCATGTGTCTAGTGAGGTACATGCCAAATGGGCCATTATCCTCGATGATTGGCCTAATGAGGGAAGAGTAGAGAGAGATGATGACCTCTTTCTTCCTAGATGCAAAACCCTTGGTAATGAGATGTGCCACATAGAAGGACTTTCTGACCACAGTGGCAATGTAATGGTCGAAGGAAAGGTTGCTGTCAATCTGTGTCCCCAGATCTCTTATAGCACCTTCAGTGTTCAGTGGGTTCCCCTCGATGTGGTAATTAATGGGAACTGAGTTTTTCCCAAAGGGATGATGATGCATTTTTTGGAATTAAGCTTAAGGCCCTGTTGGTCTCAATGAGGTCTTTCTGTAGGATGTCAACATCACTTGGGGAGTTAATAATAGCTCCCAACTTGCAATTGTCTGTGAACTTTGTCAGCCAGAGTCCCTTCATGTTGGCCTGGACTTCAGAGAAGTAGATACCAAACAGAAGAGTACCCAGGGCCGACACCCTGTGGGACACTCCACTTGTGACTGGTCGGCAGTCTGACTTGGAGCCAACTACTTTCACACTGTGGGTTCTGTCTGTCAGCCAATTTGCAACCCACCTAGTGATATAGGGGTTTATGCCTAGTTTGGTGAGTTTATCAATAATTCTTGAATGGGGAATGGTATCAAAGGCCTTGGCCAGATTGAAGTAGGCGTATGAACTGCCCTGGCCTCATCCACAGCTCTGGTGACTGACTCAAAGAAGTCAACCAGGTTGAGCAGGCATGATCTGCCTTTCACAAAACTAAATTGCATGGGATCTAGAGTTTGGAGATTCCCTATATCCTTGTTAATTAGGTCCATGATGCTGCGCTCCATAGCCTTATGTATGAGACTCGCCAGGCTAATGGGGCAGTAATTCCCAGGGTCTGTAGTCACTCCCCCTTTATGGAGAGGGATGACTGTAGCAGTGCGCCGTTCTGTAGGGCAGAAGGCTGAGGTGTGGCTGTGATTGAACAGAGCACACAGATGTGGTGCCAGTTCACTTTGTAGTTCATGTAGAACACATCCAGGGATATTGTCGGGTCCCATGGAAGCTGTATTCTTGGCCTTGGACAATGCAGCTTTAACCTGTGCTGCAGTAATGCTGGGTGCCTGGCATTCCTCCGGTATTGTGATTGGTCCTTTAGGAGGGGAGAGAGGGTTAAAGTTGGCACTGAATCTGTCGGCCAGTATGTTGTTAATATCTTTTGGCTTAGTATAGGAGGTACCATTGTGCAGTAACTCAGAGCAAACCTGGGTATTGCCATGAAGATTCTTGATATAAGTATAGAAGGAATTTTGGTTGTTTTTAGTGTCTGCCACAATTCTGCCTTCATAACTTGCTTTAGAGGTTTTGATGATGAATCTCAAATTTTTCTTGAGGCTAATAAGGGAGTTTTTCCAGTCTTGGGACTTCACCTTTTTCTGCAACAATTTCTGCCTTCTGTTGTAGAGTATATTAATGGCAGAAGACCACCAGATTGGCTTCCTTTTTTTGGAGGAGAGTGCCTTGGTTCTGTTGAGTATGGCTAGTTCCATGCATTTATGTACATGTTCGTACAGTGCATTGGTGTATGATTCAGCAGTCATGCATCTATTTTCCATTGACATGGGTGCTGTGAAGTTAGACACCTCTCTTTTTAGGAGCCCAAAGTCAGCTCTGGAAAAGTTTTTCATGGTGGTTACCTTTGCAGGGGGTGTGGATGAGATGTGGATTTCCATGGTGATTAGTTTGTGGTCGGATCTAAACATTAAGGAATTGACTATTGGTGTAGAGCAATAGTTGCCCATGTTAGTAATAACTAGTTCAAGGATGTTGCTTCCTCTAGTGGTGGTAAGAATGAGCTTGTCCAGGGCATTGGAAATGATGAATTCCAGGATGCGTTGGGCCAGTGTATTGGTGCATGAGTAGTTTTCCCAGTTGATTGTGGGGTAGTTGAAATCACCTAGTATTAGAGTGTTGGGTTGGACCCTAATAGTTTCCTGGGTGCTTAGGAATATGGAGTGAGAGTCTTTGGACATGGTTGGGGACCTTTAGCAGGCTATGACCTGAATCGCCATCTTACCCAATGTTAGTTGTACCTGAAGTATGTCAGATGCGTTATGCTGAGCTACTAGTTTGGAAGTGTGCATATCCTTTATGAATATGGAAACACCACCACCTTTGAAGCTTTGATCCATGTTCTGGGGCCGAAAGGGGTGGAATGAGTTATAGCATGGTAGTGCAGGGGTGCTTTCTGCTGCTTTAAACCAGGTCTCCTTTACAGCACCAGTGTCGATGTTCTCCATTTTGAGGAGTGCTTCGAGCAAGTGCATCATGAGATTTAGACTTCTAGCATTGAGCAGCATGACCCTCAAATTGCATTTATTTATAGCTGTTATGGTGGTAATTTGGTTTTTGGAACATCCCCTAAAAAAGGCACTATAGGGGTAGCAAAAGCCTCAGCAAGTATCTGGAAATCCAAGGGTGACAGATGCAGGCCATCTCTGGCAAAGCATCAAGGTCTGTCAGTCATGTCATCCCAAGCAGACAGATACTGGATCCCCTTAGAATGACACCAGAAACTTAGCCAATTGTTGAAGCCAATCATTTTCTGTTTGTACTGTGGTATCATTCTGGGCGACGGTAGGATGCTGGTCAAGGCTAGGGTCATACCTGCCTGGGCCACATAATCCGAGAGCTCCTCCATGTCTCTTTTTGTGTAGACCAGGGAGGTGCATCTCAGGTCATTCACACCCACATGGACAGTGACAGAATCATACTTGTACTTGTTGTGGAGTGACCTGAGTGTGTGTGTTATGTGTTGGATTCTGGCACCTGATAGACAGCTGACTGTTACCTTCTCCTTATTCATCCTAGTGAGTGGGACATCAGTGTGCCTCACTATCGAATCACCTATGATTAGTGTATTGGGCAAGCTGTTTTGCCTTAGGGGTTTAAGTTGAGAGGCACACTGTTTAGGTTAGCTATGTGTCTTGTGGTTTGTGCTGTGTTGTGGTGGTCAAGTGAGTTACTGCCTTGGAGGTGTCTGCTGTTTTTTTAGATTTCTATTGATAGCCTCTGTGAAGGTGGGTGTGTGGTGTGTGTTTTTATGTGAGAGCTGTGATGGTGGGTGTTCTGTAGTGCTATGTGTTGCATGTGGAGTGGTGCAAGTATTGACCTTCTCCTCTTGAGCAGCTATTCCCGTCTTGGCTTGAGAGTGCATGGCTTCCATTCTGGATATATAAGTGCATCTCTCACAAGTCTGAGTGTTGGGAGGTAAGAGGAGAGGGTTGTCTCTGTACATAAGGCAGTTGCTACACAGCCTCAGAATGCCCAAGGTCACCAGGTTAATAGGAGAAAGCACAGGGAACTGACCTTTAGACATGCCAGGAGGGATGGTCATTATTACTAAGCACTGGAGCTGTTTCCTTATCTGTTCCTTTTACAGGAAAAATGTCACTCAGGGTGTCTGAGTCATTTATAGCTTGGAGCAGTTTGCCATTGCTTTGTAACTGGACTGCTCTGAAGCACTGGTTTGGAGATATTTTGAACCTAAATGGACAATGTTTTTGAGAATCTCTACACCAGGGAAATATAAACTACATTGTAGTTGATTTAGTTTTGCTATTTATGTCACTGGAACTGTTTTTGAAGCATCTAAACTGTAACTGCATTTGTTTTTGTTAACTGTGGCTGAAGAATTTCCCCTCATGTTATGTTGTGTTTTAAATTCATTGTCTCTGTTGTACTCACTTTGTGAGCTGACTCCTTTTAAGTTATTTAAATACTTTTGCCCTCCCACTGTAGTGTATAGGCCCAAAATGCTGAATACCCACTTAGCCAACCCATGGGATTGTTTTATACTTTGTGGCTCTAGAGTTACTTGCCTTACTACAAATTTGTCTTTGGAAGCTCCTTTTGTTTTTTTCTCATCTACTCATACTGAGCCCTAGAAAATGACCTGGAGAATTCTTCTCCTTAGACTGCAATTTATTAGTATTTAGTGATTTACTGTTTGATAACCAGGTAGGTAGATATGTCCGAAAACTTTTCAGGCACGATCATGGCACAGGTGTGCAAATAATGTAACAGTAAAATAATAAAATACAATAAAAATCTATCTGTCTATCTATTATGTGTACATATGTATGTATGTATCTATGCATATCTGGGTGATTAAAATTATTGATGTAAAGGGAAACTATATAAGGAAAGTTGAACATTTTGTTTAAACAACTGAATAGTAAAATTATTTAAATATGCATATTTACATATGTAGAAAATAGAACCCAAAGGAAAAACAAGCAAAACCAAGAAGAAGGATAAATCCAAAGCGAAGAAGCCGAATCAGGATGCAAGTTGATACTTTATTATGAACAAACAGAAGTTAAAAACAAGCGCTTTCGCTCGGTTGTTACCGAGCCTTATCAAGTTAAAATGAAAAATGCACCAGAGAGTTTAAATATGCTCTGGTAGGTCGCTAATTAACTAATTAGCATAATTGATTACAAACCAAGTACATTGGAGTCAATATTGCATTCTAACACTTAAAATCAAAAACATCAATGTGCTGTCACAAAAAAGTATATAAAAATGTGTGTATAAAAATATATTCTTTTAACCAATTCTACAAAGATTGATGCAAATAAAAATAGCTAACGAGTCTAAAAAACATATTAAATCAGATATTCTAATATAGAAAACACATTCAAATACAGCATTCATAGAAATACAGCATTCAAAAAAAACTCAGGATTGAATTCCCAAAATTCTCAACCAGACAAGGGAGGTGGAGTGGTCTTGATGTACAACTCTAGCTATGATAGTTATATTTATGACATGTTACAAGATTCTGAACAATATGAGATTGTTTCCAGGAATTAAGTTAATTTAGCTTTTTCTAAGATCAAATACATGCTTACTGACCATTTGTTACAAGGAGCCATAAATGAAAGATTGTTTAATTATTTACATGCTGAGAAACCCAAAATACCGGTAATTTTTGGAATCCCAAAAATTCACAAAGGGCTAGACCCATTGAGGTTTAGGCCTATTGTTTCAGGAGCAGGAAGCATCACTGAACCTTTAGGTAAATTTATTGATCATGCCACAAAACAATTAGGTTCATCTCTGGAACATGTTTGCAGGGATTCATGGGATTTCCTTAAAGGTATTCAACCTTTATTTTTTCAACCTGAACTTTTCATGATAACTATAGATATTAAAGATCTATTTCCTAGTATACCGCACTCCACTGGGCTGGAGTGGTTTAATGAAGTTTTGACCACTGAAACTAGTCTCAGTAATAAAGTGACTGATCTTTTGGTTGAGTTTATGGAAATTTTGTTACAAAACAACTTTATTTATTTTAATGGTGAACTTTTCAGGCAGAAAAAAGGTGTGGCTATGGGTGCCTCCTGCACCTCCTTGTATGCCAACGTAGTTTTGCACAAATGGGAACAGATGTTCATTTTTTCTACCACTTGGGTCCAATATTTAACACATTAAAAGAGATACCTAGATGACATCTGCATCCTATGGAATGGCACCTTAAATCAATTTCTGGATTTCTTTCGCTACATTAACTCTACCACCTCCTTTTTAGTGTTCACACATAACATTAGTGAAAACGAACTGCACTATTTGGACGTCACCTTGTACAAGGATTATAATAATCAAACATTCCACTCCAAGTTATACAGAAAACCAACATTCTCTAACTCATATTTGCATTTTCAGAGTGGACGCCCATTTTATCAGAAAAAAGGCATTGTCAAGGGTCAGTTCATCAGGGCTTCTAAGATGTGCAGTACGTCTGGTGACTTTTTAGATGAAGTACATTTCTTGAAGTCCTTGTTTATTGAGAGGGGTTACCCGCTTCCACTTGTCACCTCACTGGCACAGGATGTTATTGACAACAGAGAAACAAAATATCCTCCATTGCTTGGTAAAGGAGGACCTTTTAACACAGTTAATACAACTGCGGTGCCTGATATATCTCAGAGCAGTTTCATTTATACTTATTCTCTTAATTCCTCTGAGATAGAGGAGGCGATTAGGTGGCATTGGCTCGTTTTGACCTTTCATGATGAATTTAAAGACATAATACCAGTACAGCCTAAATTTGTAAGAAAGAGAGATACTAATTTTAAAGAGTTATTTGAAAGGAAATTTCTTCCCTCGGTCAATACCCGCAACTCAAGGTTAGGTACTTTTAAGTGCGGGTTTTGTAAACAGTGCCACGCTATTATTAATGCCTCCACCCTCCTTATTCCCTCTAGGAATTTTAACATTAAATCCTATTGTTATTATAATTTTGGAAGTAAAGGAGTAGTGTATTTAGGTTTCTGCAACACCTGTTCCAGTTTTTATGTTGGCTAAACCGAGAGGCCACTTAGGAAAAGAATATATGAGCATTTTTACGACATAGGCAAATATAAGGAATCTAATGCATTTTATAAATATTCCCTTTCTTGCCCTAATATTGATCTTAAATTTATTGTACTAGAGCAAGTGATGCCAGATGCCAGGGGAGGAGACTGGGAAACAACTCTTGAGTACAAAGAACTCCTTTGGCAACTTAAGTTGGATGCAGGCAGATACCCCGGTCTGAATGACAACATTAACATAAGTAGTGTCCTTAAACTGAGAATGGCTCGATTATAAAGAAACTATTCCTAGTTTTTGAAACAACTCCTTGGGGAACAACAATTAGTAATCGGTTTTCTTACCCCATTTGCTTTTGCAAGTTATTTGTATTTGTACATACACTTATATTCACTATATATTTAATATTTTGGTGTACCTTTACTACATACCTTTTGAGAATTCAATCCTGAGTTTTTTATAAATGCTGCATTTCTATGAATGCTGTATTTGAATGTGTTTTCTATATTAGAATATCTAATTTAATATGTTTTTTAGACTCGTTAGCTATTCATCCTGTGACAAAACAAGTGTTTAAGTTTTGTACCAACACAAATTGTGAGAGTAGAAATATCGTATACATGGCTAGATGTACAGCATGCCAATCCTTTTATATTGGCAAGACCAATCGCTCCCTAAGGGAGCGTATTAGGGAACATGTATATCATATTAGGAAAGGCTCCTTGTTTAATGCCTTGTCTAAACATACAATGGAGTTGGGTATTATACATAGATTTAGGTTTATGGTCATTCAGAAGATTTATACTAATATAAGAGGAGGTGATTTAATTAATTTTACATTAGAGAATGAAATGAGATGGATTATTAGATGTAGGGCAGACCACCCTCCAGGCCTGAATGATAAAGTGCAGGTGAAACCTTTTTTGAAGAAAAAAAGACTCCGAGTACCTAAGCATTAGTTCTGGTATACTTGATTCCACATTCAGGCCATTGGTGCACTTATATAGGAATATAGATCATTAGTTCTTCTTTGTAGGCATATAATAGATGTAAGGTATAAGACATTGCCCCTCAATTATATTACATTGAGCTTACGGCACTTCAGATGCTCTTTATAGGGGAACATTTTTCATCATATGGTTTTGGGATTGTTAACTGATATATCCTTACATAGCAGCTTTAATATCACTTTGTGAGATAGGCTCTAGCCAGCTTACTCCAACTTGTATACAAGTGATTTTATTTCTATTTATGTAGATTAGTGTTAAGACACATGTTTCTATATAACATTACTCTGCATTTGTGTATAAACACATGGGTTTAGATACTATTTCATATTGCTCATTGCCCATGTTTCTGCTCTCAGCCATTGCATACATATGTGTATTTTTTGTATATGTATGTCTCTGTTTATATACGAAATTACTATTTTTATACATGTTTCTTTTAATATGGTTATACATGCCATATCAGGGTCTAAATGATAGCGTAGTTTTAAATGAAATTTTAAATGTATTTTAAATGTACGTCAATATGAAGTGAGTGTAGCGCTTTAAGCCTCTTTTTAGACAACCAATAGTAGGACATTCTTGTATATTTAAATCATAGTGATGCAGTGAGTGTATAAAGTCTGAAGAAGCCAAATTGGTGAAAGCGCTTACTTTTAATAAAGTTCTGCATTTTTTATTATATCGAGTGAAGAAGGAATTGATTTCAAGTGCAATTGCATTTGCGTTTACTAACACGACGTACAGTGTACCTCGGGGGTATTTCCAGGCACATCAGGAACCAGCATATATCTTTGGATTTTAGACTGCTTTACTTATTTTTTTTTGCTGGCTCCAACTCTCATATTGCTGGTTGTATTTTGGATATCTCATTTTTACGACATAGGCAAATATAAGGAATCTAATGCATTTTATAAATATTCCCTTTCTTGCCCTAATATTGATCTTAAATTTATTGTACTAGAGCAAGTGATGCCAGATGCCAGGGGAGGAGACTGGGAAACAACTCTTGAGTACAAAGAACTCCTTTGGCAACTTAAGTTGGATGCAGGCAGATACCCCGGTCTGAATGACAACATTAACATAAGTAGTGTCCTTAAACTGAGAATGGCTCGATTATAAAGAAACTATTCCTAGTTTTTGAAACAACTCCTTGGGGAACAACAATTAGTAATCTGTTTTCTTACCCCATTTGCTTTTGCAAGTTATTTGTATTTGTACATACACTTATATTCACTATATATTTAATATTTTGGTGTACCTTTACTACATACCTTTTGAGAATTCAATCCTGAGTTTTTTATGAATGCTGTATTTCTATGAATGCTGTATTTGAATGTGTTTTCTATATTAGAATATCTGATTTAATATGTTTTTTAGACTCGTTAGGTATTTTTATTTGTATCAATCTTTGTAGAATTGGTTAAAAGAATATATTTTTATATATTTTTATACACACATTTTTATATACTTTTTTGTGACAGCACATTGATGTTTTTGATTTTAAGTGTTAGAATGCAATATTGACTTCAATGTACTTGGTTTGTAATCAATTATGCTAATTAGTTAATTAGCGACCTACCAGAGCATATTTAAACTCTCTGGTGCATTTTTCATTTTAACTTGATAAAGCTCGGTAACAACCGAGCAAAAGCGCTTGTTTTTAACTTCTGTTTGTTCATAATAAAGTATCAGCTTGCATCCTGGTTCGGCTTCTTTGCTTTGGATATATAGAAAATAGACAAACTCAACATGACTGTATCCCACAGGAGTATGATACGAGGCTGATTAAGAGAGGACTGATCCATAGTATTTTATAACTAGGGGTTAGGGGGCAGGTGAGAACAGGGGTGCAAAGGATAATTGTTAATCATTATCCCTAAAGCATTTGTTTGCAGAGTTGTCATGGAGCTGTTCAGACAGAGCTTATTTAAAGTCAAGAAAAATGTATTTGCACTGTAAATCAGGTGGAAATATTCCTGTATTGAGGATTTGGGTGTAGCTGAAGAGGTTTTGTAATTTAGTCTGTGGGCTTAGTAGAAAAAAATAGATTGCAGTTTTGAGAATGATGAAGGGGAGTGTTTCATGTTTTTAGTACATTGTTATATTGTCTTGCAAATAGCTCTCTAAAGTGGGAAAATAAATTTTTTAGTGAGAGGGTAGCGTGGTGTTTGAGGATCATTATTTGCTGATGTTAGGAAGTTATTTGAGGGAATGAATAAGTTTGTATCCAGTGAGCTACTTTAATTCATTTGAAAATGGTTTAAGATTACAACTAGCAGAAGTTTGCCTGTTTCGCAAATAGAGGGATTTGGCAGATTTAGCTGTTATTTTGTTTTGATTTCTTAACGGAGGAAATTTTGAAGCAGGTTGCTATTGTGACTATGCTTCCATGTAGGCAAGACAGTGTCCGACTGTTTCTTGAGTTCCTTAATATCTCTTGACAGCCATGGAAAAGCCTGCATACACAAGGGGAAAGGGAGTCTAGGATAGATGAAAGAGCAAGAGTTGCTGAGGACCATTGAGAAGATACAGAGGAGACTAATCTGTGATATTAAGGCATTGGATGAAAGAGGAAACTAAATCGTTAGGGAAAGGTTGGCCCAATACAGCCTGGAAGCTAGGTTTTTAACATACTTAATAACGAAGAAGAAAGATCTGGTCAGTGGTTAATATAGTTAATGAACCATACAACAACAGCAATTCACAAGGTAGGTGAAAGTGCACGGCAAAAAGCAACCAGAAACAGGAAAACACCCCCCACAAAGGCCAGCCCTCTCCCAACACAATCCAACAATTTATTCTTTATTTATTCAGTTTAAAAACCATATACCAGTTTCAGCAACAGGCTTCCTTGGTATGGTAATAAAATTCAAATGTTCAGCAGTTACATATCACTTCCATGTAAATGACATCACAGTTCCATGGGCTCATATTGAAAGATGTATACTTGTAAATAAATAGAAAACTTAAACTAATATTAATTCAAACCGGGAGAAAATAAAGCTCCCAGTTTCACAATCCAAAAACATTTGTTTGCACTAATCATGTTTTGTCATCCTAATGTATTTGAACCACTGAATATAATTTTGTCAACACCCAAAAAAGGAAACTGGGTATTAGGATGCTTGCACATATGCTTAAACAAGGTATTAGATTCACTTTGATATTTAATGTCACTAAGATGTTCAAATATAAGTGGGAAAGAAAAACAACAATCCCAAGAATGAAGAAGCAGCAAAAACTAATTATTCTGAATTGATATATAAGGCGATGCTGCTGCTGTGTGCATTTTATTTCATTCTGAAGAACTCTTTTGAGACGAAAGCGATATCAAACTGTGTTTTTCGCTATTTGCTGGTGGATTCCTTTATTGTTCGGTCAGACTGGTGGTTTAGTTCAAATATAAGTGTTTAAAAAAAATCAAAAAGTCTTTCCAACATAGAAAGCAAAACAAGAACGGAATATATAACCCATCATAACCTGATGATGCCTGTTTGGTGAAAGTGCTTGTGTTTTGTTGCACTGCAGTAAAAGTTATGAACTGGATATATCAGCTGTCTCTGTGTCTTCCTATCCATTATTAGTTATATGTCTAGCATGACAGCTAGATGCCTGTAGTATTAATTTTTATGGAATTCCTTCTTTTTCTCAACCAATACTTCCAAAAATGAAATTTTGAAAATACCATAATTTATAGTAAAACAAAGACCTCATTTATTAACATTGAGATATTGAACAAATTCCAAAAAATTCCAACAAAAATTCCAAATCAGTGTCCCAGGCTGCATCCAACACGAGCTCAAAGATGAACTAACCCCTCACCTAAACACACTATTCAACCTCAGCCTCTCCACAGGGTACATACCCATAGAGTGGGGCACAGCAACGGTTATCCCACTCCACAAAGGTGGAGCCACAGCAGACCCTGGGAACTATCACCCTATAAGCCTGACTAGCTTGGTCTGCAAGGCTATGGAGTGCATCATCATCATGGAACTCATTAATAGAGACATTGGGAACCTCCAAACACTGGACCCTACCCAGTTTGGCTTTGTTAAGGGCAGATCATGCCTCCTAAACCTGGTGGACTTCTTTGAGACAGTTACCAAGGCTATAGATGAGGGAAAGGTGGTACACACAGCCTACCTAGACCTCGCTAAGGCCTTCGACACCATTCCCTATTCTGGTATTATAGACAAGCTCACCAGCCTGAACATAAACCCCTACGTCACAAGATGGGTTGCCAACTGGCTCATGGACAGAACCCACATGGTGACAGTTGCGGGAGCTAGGTCCATCTCTAAACTGGTTACAAGTGATGTTCCCCAGGGCTCAGTCCTGGGACCCCTCCTATTCGGCATATACTTCTCAGAGGTACAGGCAAGCACAGGAGGACTATGGCTGACCAAGTTCGCAGACGACTGTAAACTAGGGGCTATAATTGACTCTCTGGCTGACACAGACATCCTCCAAAAGGGTCTCACTGAGATGGATACCTGGTGTCAAAATCATGGCCTCAAGCTACATGCCAAAAAGTGCATAGTCATCCCCTTTGGAAAAAACAAAGTACCCACAAACTACCACATAGGTGTCAGTCTCCTAAATACGGAAGACATAATAAGGGATCTGGGGATCCAAGTAGATAGTAATCTCACCTATGATAATCACATTGCCAAAGTGGTTAGAAAATCCTTCTACGTGGCCCACCTAATCACAAAACGGTTTGCATTCTGATCAAAAGAGGTTATTGTGCCCCTCTACTCATCACTCATCAGACCCATCATAGAGTACAGTGCCCCATTTGGGATGTACCTTACAAGACACCTGCAACAGCTGGAAAGACCACAGAAGTACCTCACCAAGAGGATCACTGGCCTCCATCAGATGCCCTTTGCAGCTCGACTGAAGAAACTCCAGTTGTACTCGGTTGCATACTGCCTACTCAGAGGTGATCTCTGCCTGACATACAAGGCCATGTCCAACCCAGAATTAATGGACATGCTCCACCTAAAGAAAATCTTATCCCCTTGATCCACACGCTCTAGGGATCTAAACCTTACCACAACAATAAATAGGACATGCTGGAGGGATAGATTCCTGTCCCAGAGACTTCCCATGCTTTGGAACAAGATCCCAATCTACATTAGGCAGAGTTCCTCGCTAACACTCTTCAAAAGAAACCTTGACGAGCGGATGGGAAACAGAAAGTTTACCTCGGGGATCACTTCAATAGCTCTGCTGGACAGAGGCACAGGGAACTAATCTAAGGGGATGGCAAAAGCTAACACATTCTGGCTAGGCTTATAAATGCCTTCGGGCAGATAGTCTAGTACCCAACTATGAAACTATTTCCAAACAAACCAGCAGTCATCCAAATAGCAACGTCAAATATTGTCTAATATATTTAAAGAGCAAGAAGAGAGCTGGTCAATGGTTGCTAAGAAAATTGGGAAGAGTGGTAATACTTGTGCAAAGGTGGATCATAATTGAGATTATGAAATCTAGAGTAATATGGTTACCACTCTGTAAGTTGCATCTAGTTGGATGCATTATTAACTCTTCTAGGTTAAACTGTAAGAGCATTTTACTGAATTGTTTTCATTAAGTACAAGTAAAATTGAGGGCAACTGGTATGATGCTGTTTTTATTGCATCCTTTAGAGAATAATTCTAACAGGGTCTTCTTAATAGTAGAGGAAGATGATGGGTACATATAAATGACAGCAGTAGTAAGATGTGCATGTTTTCTTACAGTAATCTTGGCGATTATCCAGTTATGGTCTTTGCCATTTCTTTACTTAGCAGTGGAATAAGTAACGAGATCCATAGAGGTGCTATTTTTGAATAGATGTGTAGCTTATCCACCAGTCCTGGTCCGGATTTATTGTTGTAGATGCTTTTGTAGTTTGATTGGATGAAGTTAGAAATGCAGAAGCTGTCTTTTATCCAAATTTCAGTAATAGGATATGAGGGTTTTCATTTATAATCCAGGCTCCCAGAGTGGCCAATTTTTGTTAATTTTTCAAATATTAATGCAGCATATTCTTACGTCCTTGGAACTAAGAGTATGCTGTTGTTTGGATTATGGATGACAACTGCAGTTAATGGGGTATTGGGGTTTATGTGTAGTGTAGATATGGGAGTTTGGGTAGATGTCATAGGATTTAATGAACTTGTGTTTGAAGTAGAAAAGCCATTGCTGTAGGTATTTTCTGATATTAAAGCAGAGTTTAGTATGCTGTAGTGTGAATATTTGCATTACAAACTGATATATCTGGTTATATTGGTGATCCGATTTTTATAGTGGGGGAAGTGAAATGGTATTTGGACTGGGATATGGTCTGAGTTAGGCAGAAGCATGTTTGCGTTTATGGAGGTGGTTATGGGGAAATTATAAGATACAAGGAGTATATCAAGGCGATGGTAGCGATTAAGGATTAAATCAGTAACCTGTGCTTGGTCATGACTGTTAATTTGTAGAAATAGGAATAAAACTGAAGAATGAGAGTTGTAGAGAACTGAATGAGATCAGTGATTTCTGCCTTAGTCAAAGTCATTGACAGTGTAGAGCAAGGTGAGAACTTCAAGAGATTGGAGAATATAATTAGAAAGGAGGAAAGGGTTGCAAGTTTAAATTTAGTTGTGGAGGGGAGGAAAAGAGGGCTAGGAGCCAGCTAGGAAATAAGAGGGAATAGAGGTAGAGGAGTAAGTGAGCAAGAGATTGAATATTACTGTAGAGTATTTGATAGTGAAGATGGAGAAAGTATATGTCAGGCAGAGAAACTAGAAGCAGAAGAGTGTGGTGCTTACCCATTGGATGGAGAGAGGAATAGACAGTGAGAGAAAAGACGTAAGCTAAGCCTGTTGGCCACCTAGGATAAGTGGATAAATATGGAGAGAGAGGAAATGACCTAAATGTCACCTAGATACAAAAGGTGAAAGATGAAAGGAGGGCAGTACAGCCTGACATCTAGGCTGTGCAAGAGACTGACATAAATGAAACTGAAGAAAGGCTAAGAGAGTACAGTGGATACAAATAGTACTCAAGTATAACAGGATAACAGGAAATTTGATATTTTTAAGAACAACATGGACACTTATTACAGGAATAACCATTTTGGTATATTTGCAGGCTAGAATGGCATTATTGCCTATGCCTTAAATAGTTGTGTATATGTATGCACGCATCTATGTATATATGTGTGTATGTATGTATGGATTTATATATGCATGTGTATATGTATGTATGTATATATCTGCCGTTTAGACTGTGAGAGGCTGAGAAAACTGTTAACTAGAGCAAATAATGATAGAGAGACAGAGGTTGTAGATAAAAAGTTGTGAATAGTAAAGGAAGAGTGAGTGTCTAGATGTAGGATAATTCAAGAAAAAGGATAGGATGGAAAACCTTTCTATTATTATCAGTAAGAGAATATGTCTAATATAACTGAAGATGTAGCGTATCGGTCATGTAGGTTGCCAGACAGAAATGAATTGCAAAGTAGAGATAGAGTGAGTGAAAGGGGAGGGGAGTGAATATAGAGTAGCTGTAGGAGACTATATTTGTTAACAAGATTAGGAGAATATGAGCAAAAAAATGAAGGAGATCAGCCTGTCCACCACCGTTGGTGAGAAGATAATAGATGGTGAGCAGAAGAGCAGCCTAATTGAGATAAATAGAAGCTTGAACAAACTGAGTGAAAAGGAAAAAAAAAAACAAAGAGTTAAAATGCATGAAACAAGAAAATGATATAATTGTGGGAGTGGTTTTGAGAAAAGCAGGAGCAGACTGAGAGAAAAGATAAGAGGGGAATGAGAGAGAGAGAAAATAGTATAGAAGAAGAAAATGTGGGTAATGGGCAAAGGCTGGTGTGGACAGTGGTAGAGAATGATAAGTAGGTGTGGTTAAGAATGATAAGTAGGAGGTGTAAATGTAATAATAGGAGAATGATGGGGGTGGGAATGTGGTATCGGAGGAGGAAGAAAGAAGCGAAGCAGCGCTTTGTGAGGCAGGTGAAGTGAGGCTAGCCTCCTCATTCTCCTCCCAAAACTATTAGTGTGCAGTGGTTCACCGCTTGTGTAGATGTCAGATGTCTGCTACTTTGTGCTGAAATAGGAGCCACGTAACTGAATGATGCGACTTAAGGGAATGGCCTATGCAGAATCAGGGAAAACTCCTTAAAAACTATATAGGAACCCCAGAAAGGTCAGTAATTAAAGACCTATCAAACTAATCTATTCCTGTCAAACTTGCAAGCACTCAGATACACAGCAGAAGAAATTACAACCAGAAATTTTGCATAAGGCTGAGTATTCAACAGCAACCTGCACTTACTTAAAGTTCACAAAGACAGCAAGGAAACAAAGGTCCAAAAACTGTTGTTGAAGTTGTAGATTCCCATTATTCTATGAAGGCAAGACATCCTTAGGCAAAGGGTTTTGTTCAGTAATGCAGTCGCTAACCTATTAAAATGAAAGTATTGGGGAGAAGGGAGACTGAGGACTTATTAGTGGAGCAGAAAAGGCAGTGCATAAAGATGCATTTGATCTTTCTACTAAGCATTCAGGGTGATCAAAGCACACCAACCATGGGGAAATCTTGATATACCTATGCACATTCATAGATTATTGTTTAAGTAAGCGACCCTGGTGGTTCACTTCCTTAAATAACTCTATAACAAATAAAAGAAAGTTCTTAAATTATGTAGCAGATCCAAAACATATTTTCACAAGGAAAATCATAGCAATATTTCAAAAAACACACTTTTCAAAATTAAACTCAAACAGCACTTTCTAGATGCATGGCTCTGGTCATGTTCTACTCCAGGCTAACCCTACATTGTCATTAGTTTTCTAGACAGCTTTTTCACCCTCTTCTCTCCTAACTCACATGATATTTTATAGAACTGTTACATTTAATTTATGACAGACCTTAGCTCTATTTCTTGTTTCCCCTTTCTTTCTACTTTTACTCATGCTCCAAACTCAGATCACTTCCAACATATTTTATTGCACTTAATAAGTGATAAGCTGTACTTCGGATGTTTAGGTAATATTTGATGAGGAATTAAAAATTCTATTAAACATAGTGAAATTATGGTCTGTGAACTGCTTGACAGGGAGTAATGTTTCTCCTTGTATTGATATGTATAGTATTGTAAAAAAAACAAACTTTGTATCCCAATCAGTTGTTACAATGTGGAACACATTACCTCTATTAGTTAGCTGTATTCTGTCAGAAATATCAAGACTCCTTTAAACACTTGGGCTGTTGTTTTTTTTTTTTTGGTATACTCAATTAATCCTAAGATGTATTCTGATATGATCTTTGCATATAAGCACCATATACAGAAACCTTGAAGAGGTAAGCTGCAGTCTGAACATTAGATTGCAAAGCTACTTGAGTGGGCAGTATTGCAGCTTAGCAATTTAAAATGTGAAAAACAAGATGTAGCCATTTTGTAGAATGTTTGAAAACAATAAACAGTCACAGAAGTTGAAAACAATCAGAGAAGTAGACATCTTACTGAAACCATCAGGTCCTAGACAAAGTAAGCTAATCAAACATAAATTGTGTTGATAGAGCAAACATATTGTATATACCAATTTCCTGGAAGGAGCATGAATTAAATCTTATGTGATGTCAGCTGTGTAATGAAACTCCCACTATATCCATAACATTATGAAAACACAAGGGAATTTAACAGAAAATGCAAGTTTTTGCTATGGGGATTTTAACCACATGCACCTTCCTGATGTAGTTTGGAGTATTGTTCCTTCAAATGCCTGTAAAATAAATAACACATTCTGATGTTATACTATCTGATGTATTATGAAGTACCCCTGTAACACATTACATTAATAATTTTATTTTGAACATAAACATTCTTTTGCAGTAACTTGCATTCATATTTGGCTAATCTGGATTTACACTATGCTGCTGTGGTTTCTATACTGCAGTGGTGGTGCTTTGGTAGCGTTGTCGCCTCACAGTTAGACGTTGCCCGTTCGATCCTCAGAGCGTCTTCTGTGTGGCGACATGCGTGAACGGGCGTTCCTTCGTTGAAGGTTGTGCGTTAGGCCCGGCAATCCAGCATGTAAAACTCTACTGCCAATCATTAGCAGACCGGAGTTCCACTGTGGCGACCCCTAACCGGGAAAAAGCCAAAAGATACAAGACTATGCATTATTTAACTCATAAAATTGTATTTGCAATTTGCTTCCTACGAGGCACTTAACTGAGGTAGCAGGGACTTGTGTTACTCCGTAAAATCTAATTTCCTACTCTTAACAGCAATTTCCTATTTTTAATAGACATTTTTGCTGGTAAATACTGCAAAAGATCATACCTAGCCAGGAGTAGAGGTGGTCATGAGGAGAAACTCAGGAGGAATATCACAGACGTCTTCTGAAAGAGTGCTCTGAGCCTGTTTTCCCAATACCTGTTTATGACCTCAGTTAGAAGCTAGACATTGTCTCTGTGTAGTTACTATGATCCACTTTTCTCACCTCCACCCTTCCTCAGCTACACCCAGCCAAACTCCCAATGAAATCCAACACATGAAGAACTCCCCTGGTATCCAAGAAAGGCCCTCAAGCATCACTTGGTCTTGCCTATCCAGTGATGGTGAAGACTCTCCATAGTGTGAACTGTCCCAGTAGGCCTGCTGCTCTCCTCACAATAGTTTGGGGTGGTCTGTGTGAGACAATATTTGGAGTTCACCCCAGCTTTGAGAATCACAGGATAGAAACAAAAAGTTGTAGATGTTTTGGTGTTCTAATATCTAAGTGACTGGCTTCTGGTTGCCCATTTCAAGTTCTTCCATGAGGTGGTCTTTCTTTGGGTCATCCCTTAGATAGCAGTATCTAGGGATGCCTATAAATTGGAAAATAAGTTGTCTAATTTCAGAGAAGGTCACCCATCAAAGCAGAGTTCAACACCCTCCAAGTGTTGGTCATTTCTGCCTTAAAGAAATCCCAATATATGTAATTCTGGCATTCCATGTGTAGATATGATGTAGAGTCAAGGATCAAAATCTTACTTCTAAGATGGCTGCATATAATGTAGAGTTAAGGATGAAAATCTTACTTCCAAAATGGCTGCACATTGAGCAACAGCTTAATTTCAGCTCTCCCAGTGTGAAGACAGAAACTCAGAAGAGAGAGTCCGTAAATTCATTTTTGGGGAAATTTTATTAACTGGCTCTTAGGTGCACTGGGTGGATGCTAGCAAAAAAGAAATTCAGAGAACCTGAAAGAAAATCAACCACAAAAGGTTAGGAAAACCACTGACTGAGAAGAATTTTGCAGCTGTTCAGCAAAAAGCAGTGCAAGCTCCAGTTTTGGTGCAAGATGTGACTTCCAGTAACCTAGAGGAAAAAATAAGTCAAATGTACTCAGAGCTGATTAAAATAAATGAAACACTGATGGAGTATATCAACTCAAATAACAAAAGGCTGGATAAAATGGAAAAGGCTTTAAACAGGTATTCAGATGAGGTGATAAAAAAGCAAAACTCAGAGGCCAAAATAAAGAAAAGGCTGGCTGAATATGGGATTACTCAAGAAGAGATGTATCAAAAAGTAATAAAATTAGAGGACAGAGCACACAGGGAAAACCTGAGATTTTCTGCTGTACTAGAGAAGCTGGAAAAAAAACAGACTGTATTACTTTTATGAAAGTACAAATAAGCAAATGGACTGGTATTCCACAGCAGGAGTTGTTAATTGAAAGGGCACATTGTGTGCATGCTCCAAACCTGGCCATGAGAAAGCAACCTAGACATTTAGTACTAAAGATGCAATCTTACTAGCAAAAGGAGTTGATTCTGACAAAACTCTGGCAGAAGGACAAAGTACTAAAAGTGGGAGACAGTAGAGTGTTTGTGGAAAATGATTACTCATTGTACACCAAGCAGAAGAGGAATAAATTTATTCCACTAATCAGGGAATGTCGATAAGCAGGCATATGAGATTCATGCTGCTGTATCCAGCAGTCTTCAGAATATTCTTTTCTGGAGTGACAAAGTCATTTTTTGATCAAAAGAGTGCTAAGGAGGAAATACAAAAGTTTACCCAACAAAAAGTGAGCTGTGAAGCAGAAGGAGATTTTGCTTCTTGTTCTTTTGGTAATAAGGGCCACAGAGAGACTGTGCCAGTGAAACCTTTTCCAGTGTTTCAACAGAAAATGCTTACGAGAAAGAAGAGTTGACTAGAAGAACCAAGAGTACATTGGAAAGGAAGCAGAGGCTGGCTTTGGGATATGGAGATAAACAGGAATAAAATCAGCAACCCAGAAATCCACAAATAAATGTGGGAATGGATAGCATTAATTATATTTGTGAAACATGACAGAACAAGAAACCCTGGAAATATTAGAATTGTTTTTGACTGTGTTAAACTTTTAGGGGACTCTAAAGCATATGCCCTATTTGTTTGGAGAAACACTTAGGAGAGGGGAAGAGGAAGAAAAGAGTTAAATGTAAGTAAAATAAACTTTTGTTCTTAACAGTAATATTTGTATAGTGCATATCTGCAAGTTTTCTCAGTTATTTTTTAGAGTAATGGAAATACTTAAGTAAACAGGTGCCCCTGTTTTTCCCTTCTTTTCTCTTTCTCATTGTTCAGTTTGAACAAATATAGGCACTGCAGTGTAAAAAAAGGTAAAGTCTGTTCAGAAGTGTATGATACAAGAAAAATGATACTTACATGATACAAGAAAAATGATGTGCTTTTTCTTTTACTTTCATGGGTGAATGGCTGGATTAAGGCTCCTGTTTTTATCTAATAAGTTTTAAGACAAAGCAAACAAATAAAAAGATAACATTGAATATAACAAAACTCTCCTCTAGCAAATAAATAAATAAATACTTGTAGAAGCAACCCTGTATCTGGTTCTCATGTCTCCATGGAAACTATCTGATAAAGAGCAATAAAAACAGAATACTTCTTTCTTTTAATGGTCTTTAAGGAGATAATTTTTTCGTGAAAGCATTCAAGTGTTTTCTTATTCTGGAGAGCAATAAAGATAAGATAAAACCAGACAGCACTTAGAAGAAGTACAGGCTGTACCGTGTTTCTTAGCATGGATAACCGTCCTTTTAGGTTAATCCAAGTATGTGAGTGTAGCTGTCAGTTTGGGCCAATTTCCTGTTAAAAAGGTAAAACGTCAATATTTGAAAAGGTACATAGTTTGTGTGTTAATATTAATAGGTTTTGGGGGTTATTGAGGGTGTATTTTTTTTGTCTGAGAGCTTATAAAAAACAAAAAGTTTTGTAAGATGTGACATAGGCTCAAATGGATATGACAAGAACCAACTATATAAAAGGTCAACCTGCCAAACATTAGTGTGTGCTTGTGACACAAAAGCTGGAACTAGATACTTAAAAAAACTGTTACAAATAAAATGTGGGAATAGTAACTTTTTAACATAATGAGCCTTTCAATATTATCTTTAAATGTTAATGGTCTTACAGATATATACAAAAAAGAAAGAGTAGTGAACTATATTAAAATTATAGAGTGCAAATAGTTGTGCTGCAGGAGACAGTTTTGGATAGAACTAAACATGTGAATTTGATAAAGAAAGGTTTTCAGGATGATTACCTGGGACAAAGGAAAAGAGGAGTACTTGTATTAATTGCAAGACGAGCTCCAATAGTAATAGAAGACGATAAAGGGATAATAACGGTAGATTTGTAGTACTAAGAGCCACCTGGTAAGGAAGAAGGATTACACTGGTATGTATTTATATTCCACCTAAAACTGATGTAATGGAGCATGTGAAGACTGGTAGAGAAGTGGGTGAAGGCTGCCAGACTAGCCAGATAGAATTTTATACATAATTCTATCATTTGTAAATATGAATGTAAACTACAGGCTTGTTGTCTTAAATGTAAAGAAATACTGTTACATGTGGAATTGGAAATAAATGTGACAACAGTGCACTGTACTGACCAAAGTAAAGCATGTGGTGACCCTTTGAAATAGACAGTGGTGCCAAAAAGTCTAGATGAAGAAATTATTTCTATTGTTTTAACCAAGAGTTAAATTGCTAGATTTAAACATGCAAATGTATTTTTATTGCTCTGTTCCTGACCAGCTACAAGATAACAAAAGGGAGATGTTAAGAATGTAAATGCAGTTAATGTGTAGCCTGGGAACTCCAGGAAAGTGTAAAAGAAATTATGGAATGTTTATCAGAACTGCAAAAGCAATTTAAGCAAAGAGAATCAGAAGGCGTTAAGCATTTTTGTCTTGATCATCCAACTCACAGCACTCTGCCTGTTTTCTTAAAGTAAGTTATCTTAGACTTGTGTTTTCTTTTAGGGATAGCTAGAAGTAGAAAGTTTAGACTAAGTGTTTTTCTGTTATGTTAGAACTGTACTACTGAATTATTTTAAGTATTTCTGTGTGATCTCTAAACTCTTGACTGGCACTGACTGTGTAGTAGAAAGTATTGTCTTGTGGTTTTAATTATTTATTATTAAATATTTTAAAACCTTTTAACTGTAGCTGTTTTGTGTAGAGATAAGTTAAGCTCTAGAGTACATTGCGTGTATATAAGAATCCTGTACCAAGTCACTCTAATAAGCCTTGAGACTCTTTAGTCATACTACCAGTTCATAGGTTCATAGGTTGATACTAGGCTATCGGCCCTAGGGCCTATACAAGCCTAGCCATAACAATTCCCTGGCTATTTCTTCCCACACTATTTACTTCCCTGGACCCTGGTTTAGCAGGGCAACTGACATGATCCCTTGGGTAAATTTCCTTTCTGTCATCCAACCGTCAAGGTTCCTTTTGAAGAGGGCCAAAGAGGCGCCCTGCTTGACATATATGGGCAGTATATTCCAGAGTCTGGGGAGTCTCTGGGTCAAGAACCTATCCCTCCAACATGCTTTGTTTATTGTGATGAAAGGTTTAGATTCCTGGAGCATGTGGCTCTGAGGGATTGGGATTTCTTTAAGTGTAGCATGTCCAACAGCTCTGGGTTTGACATGGCCTTGTATGTTAAGCAGAGATCGCCTCTGAGTAGACAATATGCGACAGAGTATAGCTGGAGTTTTTTAAGGCGGTCAGCATAGGACATCTGCTTTAGGCCTGTGATTCTTTTAGTGAGCTATTTCTGTGGTCTTTCCAGTTGTTGCAGATGTCTTGAGAAGTACATACCAAACGGGGCATTGTATTGTATAATGAGTCTAATGAGGGATGAGTACAGTGGGACAATGACCTCCTTTTTCCTGGATGAAAAGCACTTAGTGATGAGGTGTGCCACATAGAAGGATTGCCTGACTGTTGTGGTGATGTGGTTATCGAAGGTGAGACCACTGTCCACCTTTGTCTTTAAGTCTCTTATCACACTTTCAATATTTAATGTACTGTCACCTATGTGGTAATTCATGGGTACATGTTTTTTCCCAAAGAGGATAACTATACATTTCTTGGCATTGAGCTTGAGCCCATGGCTCTGGCACCAAGCATCTGTTTCTGTAATGCCCTTTTGTAGAGTATCCACATCATTTGGGGATTCAGTAATGGCTCCCCGTTTGCAGTCATCTGTGAACTTTGTTAGCCAGAGTCCTTAGTATTGGCCTGTACTTCAGAGAAGTACATGCCAAACAAGAGCGGTCCCAGGACTGAACCCTGAGGTACTCCACTTGTCACTTGTCTGGAGCTGGATTTGGAGTTGGCTACTTTTACAGTGTGGGTTCTGTCAGTAAGCCAGTTGGCAACCCTTTGAGTGACGTAGGGATTAATGGCCTGCTTAGTAAGTCTATCTATGCTTCCAGAGTGGGGGATGGTGTCAAAGGACTTGGCGAGGTCCAGATATGCTGTGTGGACCACCTTCCCTCGTCCATGGCTCTAGAGACTGATTCGAAGAAGTCAATCAGGTTCAGGAGACAAGATCGGCCCTTCATGAACCCAAACTGGGTGGGGTCCAGTGTTTGTAGTTTGCCAATGTCTTTGCTTATAAGTTCCATGATAATACGTTCCATGACCTTGCAGATCAGGCTCGTCAGACTGATGGGGCGGTAGTTCCCAGGATCCAAGGTGGATCCTCCCTTGTGGAGTGGGATAACTGTAGCTGTGCACCATTCAGTGGGCACGAAGCCTGAGGTGAGGCTATGATTAAACATGACACTTAGGTAAGGTGCCAGTTCATTTTGTAGTTCATGTAATAGACAGCCCGGGATGTCATCTGGTCCCATGGATGCTGTATTCTTAGCTTTGGAGAGTGTGTGGCCATTATTACAGGAATTTGGCAATCTTCAGGTATTGAGATGGGCTGGTTAGGGGGTTGAAGTTGGCACTGAATTGATCTGCCAGGATATTGGCAATATCCTTGGGATTAGTATATTTAATGCCATTCTTTTGTAGCTCAGAGCAGATCTGAGCAATGCCATTTAGATTCATGACATAGTTATAGAATGCCTTGGATAATAATATTGCACAGTAATAATTGGGCACCCATTTAAAGGCCTTTGAGTAGCTGATAATTATTACCTGGGTGGCGGCAGGGTACTACCGTATAGTCTGGGTAAAAGGGGCACAGCTGGAGAACCTGTGCCAGCCTTCCCCAGAAGTGTCTGTGTGGTTGTATAAACTCTAATCTCAAAGTGTGTGTGTGTGTGTGTGTGTGTGTGTGTGTGTGTGTGTGTGTGTCAGCTACTTGGTCAGGGACACGAAGCACTGGTTGGACAGGGAGGATGCTGGAGATTTTAGCTTGCCCAGCTAGGCTGAGATCTGGACCCTATAGCTGTTCCAGTGGGGAGTCTTACTCTGGACCTGGAGAGCAAGGGAGCGACCAGCCCCGGACTGACTGTGATCTCTGTGTGCTCTTAAGGGAAATTGCACTTTACTGTGTGTATTTGTTATCCTTTCCTCCTATATGAGCCACCCCTC
The DNA here is from genome assembly GCF_019279795.1 of Protopterus annectens. Lineage (NCBI taxonomy): Eukaryota > Metazoa > Chordata > Ceratodontiformes > Protopteridae > Protopterus > Protopterus annectens. The sequence goes on from NC_056734.1 coordinate 894,275,439, forward strand.
ACTGGTGTTAGTGGTGAGGACTGGGGCTCCTTGATTGCTGGGCCAGGGCACGGGCGTCACAGAGCATATGAAAATTCTGGAAGAAATAATCAGTTTTCTGCAGGGAATATTACTTAGAGGTGGGGAGTGGAGTTTGGTTTCCAGCATGGAAGATATGTCTGGGGAGACAGAAGCTAAAATATAACAAAGGATGGTAGATTTTTGAAGAAATTCATGAAAGTGTTTAGCATGGAAGATCTGAATTCAGTAGTAGGAGTTCAGAGTGAATCTACGTATTATTCCCCAAGATACAAAAACTGGGCTAAGCTAGACATAACTTACATTTCACAGGAACATGTACATTTAATTGAAAGTTTTGATATGCAACCAATAACTATTTCAGAGCATGGGACATTAATAAAAAAATATGAATTTTGCACAAGTCTCACCCTTGGCTGGAATCCCACTGACAGCTGCACATTCCCATCCCCTTCCCAGACAGGAAAGAAGGACTGCAGGAATTTTGCAGGATGTAAGTAGCAGATTTGAAGTTTTTTTTTTTCTGAAAGAAGGAAGCATCAGATTAAAAAGAGAGACTTGGACATCTCTGTGGAGTACTAATGCCAAGCATACAATAGGATAGGACATTAAGTCTCCTCATTCTTGCCAGACAGTCCTGATGAATATGCTCAGAATGGATACCTGTCCAAATATCACCACTGTCTATACATCAGGTAGGGATGCCAGATCATTGGCTGCAGCTGGGAAGCATGTTTATGCATCCTGTTCTTTTACTTTGAGGAAGGTAAACACTATATCACTAATGTGCTGGATGACAGGATGATCCAGTCACAGACAGGAATCTTTAAACAAAATCTGCTGTCTCAGCTTGCTGTTATCTCTTCCATTATGAGCCCGACAATGCACATTTGCCATAATTCAGTGTAGTGTGTTGTAAGAGCAGTGCACAACATCACAGCAGTGGGCCTTACCAGTTTACAAAGGACAATAAAGTGACCCTCATGAATACACCCTTTGATGAATCAGAGCGCTTTGATTCAGAAGTAAAATCACACATGGAAAATATAGCAAACAAGGTCAAAATTCCCCTGGCTGTTGGAACATGATTCTTTTCTCTGTGTGCCAGTTTTCTAGTACTAAATAGAGTCCACATCAGATGCATTCATGTATACCACAAATAGAACAACAGATTATCTGGCAGGAACCACAGGCATCAGAGCAACACCTAGAACAGTGTCCAGTCCAGCAGCAATGGTAACTGGCAGCAGCAAAGGGTTCCATGTTCTGCTGCATGATGAATTACAGGCTAATCCCTTAAGACTTGCCTGATTATCACTCTCTGGAGTCACTTGAGATTATTTGTCCCTCCATCTGTTTGCATGGATGGCCATTACATGGAGTAGTTGTGTGAGTTTAGTGGCACCTAGAGATTTCAGAATTTCTTTTATCACTCCAGCCCACTCTCTCCCTATCCTACATGCCCACTCAGTCAGATTAAAGCTGAAAAGAATGTAATATTATCTCTCTTACAAAAAGAGATATCCAAGAGGTCCCACCATTCAGGATGTGTATTTGTGACAGGTTCTGTTTAAGAAAGCTAGGGACCTCAGACCTATACTTAACCTGTGTGGCCTCATATAGTTCATCCTAAAAGAATCCTTATACATGGTCAAATTGTAATCAGACCATTTATGCCTGCCAGGAGGAAACTGGATTTACTGTTCCAACCTCAAGAACACCTGTCTTTACATAAAATCACAAATGACTCTAAAAGTTTTTTGTGCTTGTGAGTAGCACTCTATCACTAACAGTTCCAGATGCCCTCATTTACTCTCACCTTAGCTACCAGAGTGTTCAACATAATGCATGTCTCTGGTGGAGGCAGACCAGAGGCTGCAAGAGGGTTGAACTTCTCTTTCCTAGATGACTGGATTTTGGCAACCTCAGCAAGAATGATTTTATTCTCCAACAGAGTACCTTTGGAGTTTCTTATCATCATCATCATCATCATTCTACTTGTTCTCATTTGCTGTACATTTGTTTAGGTTGTAGCATAAACTGTCCCAAATTCTACTTTTCTACCTTCTTCTGCTTAACTGTCTCAGTTCTTCTGGCATGCAATCCGTCCATCATTTGGTTGGAAGTCCTTGTGTCCTTCTGCCTTCCTCCTGTCTCCCCCAAATTTGCTTCACTAAATTTATCTTCTGTTTTCCTGCACTTGTGGCCAAACCATCATAATCCATTCTCTTTTTGTCTTCTCCATAATCGGGGCTTCATTAGTTACTGCTCTGAAGCCCTCACTTATCCATCTGTCTCATAGTGTGCACCCCATCTGTCTCAGTGTGCACCCTACTACTTGTCTCAGGCACTTCATCCCTATCACCTCAGTCTTCCACAGCTGCTCCTCCTTCTCTGCCCAGGCTTCTGTACCATAGTCTACTGCTGGTTGTACCCCTGTTTTGTACACCTTACTTTTCAACCTCTTTGTCACTCTTCTGTCATACAGTTCCCCTGAAAGTTTGTAATAGTTGAATCCAACACCGTTGACTTTGAAGATGGCCACAGGAGGATCTTGTTTTAATCAAATGTAAATGTGATAATTTAATTTGGAGTACTATAAGCAAGAACATTTTAGGAGTAAGAAGGCACTTCTGGCCAGTCATATTTAATGAAATGATTCTTAGAAGTTTGCAGTTTGCCTGACCCTTAATGTTTAAAGGATAGGTGGAATCCTACCTATCTGCTCATTCAGCATTTGTGGTAATTCTCAGCAAAGATGTAATATTAGGAACATGATCAACAGCAAATGGACTTATTTTGCCATATGGACCTTTCAGAAAGGGATAGGTCACTAGACAACTCCTTACCACATATAGTAAACTAGCTAGCTCAGGTCTTTGACTCTGCATTGTGCTATTCTTCCACTGGATTACACTTAGTAATGATTTCAAAATTTCACTGTAGGGCTAGCATCTCATCCTGGGTCTCAGTGACAATATGCAAGGGCTTTTCAGGGGCACCTTTCTCATCCAAACCTTAGTGAAAAAATCATGTTCCTTCTTGGAATTTCAACTTTGTCTTGGATAAATGAAATCCCTCTCCCCTTTGAACCAGCTGCCAAGGGAGATCTGAAGTATTCCTGCATGGATGATGTTTTTGGTGGCATTTACAATTGTCAAAAGTTCCTCTGAAATAAAGGCCCTTTGCAGCAAGCCATATTTTTGTATATTTCAGAAAGAGAGGGTGCCTTTATGCGCCATTCCAATCATGCCTAAGATATTTGCATAGTCCAATCACAGTCAGTGCACACACATGTCTGTCTTCTTTCCAGACTATAATAACAGATGTGAATACTTGATGCATTACGATGACATGTGCAGACAGCTTTCAATTTGGGGAGAACAAAATAATTTAGGAAAAACTCCTGGCTATTTGTATCATTCTGTAATAAGAAGTTGGGAAATAAGGTTTCTATGGCTATTCTGTCCAGGTGGTTTCCCACTTGCACTCTTCTGTTATGATAAGAATAAGCCCTTGCCTCTCATACTGAGGGTTCACTAAACCAGAGTGTTGGCTACCTCACAGCCCTTCTTCAGAAATGCATCAGTGAATATTTATGTGGGAGCTGCCGAGGTTTCTCTGAATACTTTCAGAAGACATGGTAAGCTGGATATGGCTGGAATTATAAGCAGTATGTACCCATCAGTTGTCAGCCAGAAGGGGTTAACGCGGTCTGTCCTATCTGTCAGTGGAGATGCACCTGATCACTACAGATGCACAAGATTGCACTTGCCATAAAGCTAGATATGAATGATTGGGTGCACTGTCATTCATTTTCTTACCTGCCTTCCCTCTGCCGCAGTAAATAACAGCTTCGAGTCTTATTGGGAGATAGGGGTTGAAGGCTCTGCCTGAACACAAAACATAAGATATTTTAAAATGAAAAGGCCAAGCAAAGCACTGTGTCAGAGGTGAGGAGCTTGTAGCCTATGAAATATTCCTGTGCTGAGCTTCTATGTTTTGGGTATCTATAAGTCCTGCATTTCAATGAATTTTGTGGTTCGCTAAATACATAACATTTGTGTGTGCCAGTTCACATAAACTTAGAAAAAAAAGAAACTCCCCTTTCCCTTTATACCTGAATCGCAGAGAACTCTGGACATTAACAATTTTGCCCATCAGTGTAAGAGTCCTCCTCATGATGGAAGCTGTAGCAGAAATGTTCTTTCTGTTATTAGGTTCATAGGTGTGTACTAGGCTAATGGCCCTGGAGCCTTTACAAATCTAGCCCATAGGATTACCCTGGCATCATGCCACCCGACCTTAGTTCCCAGTGTCTCTGTCGAGTAGAGCCATTGGAGTTATCTGCGGGGTGAATTTTCTACTTCCCATCCACTCATCAAGATTTCTCTTGAAGAGGGCCAGTGAGGTGCTCTGTTTGACATGTATGGGAAGTCTGTTCCATAGCGTGGGCAATCTCTGGGTTATGAACTTGTCCCTCCAGCATGTTCTGTTGATTGTGGTAATGAGGTTGAGGTCTCTGGAGTGTGTGGTGCACAGGGATTGGGATTTCTTTAGCTTTAGCATTTCTAACAGAGCTGGGTCAGACATGGCTTTGTAAGTCAAGCAGAGATTGCCCCTAAGTAGGCAATATCAGAGAGAATAGTTGGAATTTTTTGAGGCTGTTCATATAGGACAAGTGTTTAAAGCATAGGATCCTCTTTGTGAGGTACTTTTGCAGCCTCTCCAGTTGTTGCAGGTGTCTAGTGAGGTACATACCAAATGGGGCATTGTACTCAATGAGGGAAGAGTAGGAGACAATGACCTATTTCTTCCTGGATGCAAAACCCGTAGTAATGAGATGTGCCACATAGTAGGACTTTCTGACCACAATGGCAATGTGATGGTCAAAAGAGGTTGCAGTCAACTTGTACTCCCAGATC